>NC_091120.1:193420626-193720626 GCF_040183065.1 Periplaneta americana | reverse complement strand
GTTATGCCATGTGTATTTCAAATTATTACCCCCCTCCCCCATTTCCAACTTCAATTACAAATTTATAACTTCACTTCAGCCACATCCTGTTTAAATTACAAGTGTGCTAGATTAATTTTTTATCCATTTATGTCCCACATTCCAACACCCATTCCCCAATCAATTAAATTACCATTACATTAAAAGAATGTATGTGTTTAAGTGTGATAGATTAATTCTTCGCCGGATGTATAATATTTGCACACATAGCAGTTTTCAAACATGTATGAACTAGAACAATTGCCGGATATGACTCAGCACACATAGCGACATTGATGAGATAAACATGTATGAACTTGTCATGCCACAACATACCTGCACGTCACACTTTAACCTTGAACTCTTAGATTACCATTTATGACGTTACGCCCCTTTCTTACGTCATAATTTCCACATTGAGGAGATAAACATCATACCTGCATGACGTCACACTTTAACCTTGACGTAATTTAAGTTACGCCCCTTTCCTACGTCATAATTTCCACATTGAGGAGATAAACATGTCATGCCATTACATGCATTACGTCACACTTTAACCTTGAACTCTTAGATTGCCATTTATTACGTTACGCCACTTTCCTACGTCATAATTTAAGCTCCCCCCACCCCCTTCGTGACGTCATAATTTAAGCCCCGCCCATGACGCAATAATTTGGCCACGCCCACTATGACGTAATACTTTGGCCACGCCCACCTGTGACGTCATACTTGGCCCCGCCCACTTCTGACGTCACATGGGGAGCCATGGGAGCCATTTGGGAGCCAGTGGTTCCCACCATTTCTTATCTACTATTGTTTTTTCTTTATTGTGACTGTTACACTCTTACTACGTCATACTACTTTTGACCAATAAAACGGTACGAAAGGGCGTATTTCAACCAATCATGGCTGCTTATCGCACAATTTTATCGTGTCCCTAGCATTTGTTTCTTTGTTTGCCAACATTTGAAACTGCGCTGGTCTGGACGTCAAAAAAAAATATAATATATATATATATATATATATATATATATATATATATATAATTACAAACCACTCCAGTCGATGCACAGCAGTTTCAAATATGACTCGCATTGGCATTCAAGAACAAGAATGAATAAAAATCACTGATCATACCTATGCATCTTCTGAAATCCGATTTACAAATAAATGAAGAGCACCATTCGGAAACCCTGAATAAGTTGAATACACCATGTAGGCCTAAATCAACGAGTTCCACTTCTATTACGCACACGTCCAATATAACATCAATTGAACCACCAACCACATTCAAATTTGAAAATTGTACTTTCAATAATTATTCCTTTTAAAATTATTCATTCGGAAATCCTGAATAAGTTGAATACACCATGTAGGCCTAAATCAACGAGTTCCACTTCTATTACGCACACGTCCAATATAACATCAATTGAACCACCAACCACATTCAAATTTCAAAATTGTACATTCAATAATTATTCCTTTTAAAATTATTTGTTTATTTTTTATGACATCGTCGTTAATTAAAACTTTTCTAATACTTGTGTATATTAGTTAGGTTATGTTATAGCTTCTGCTATATGATATTATGGATAGTCACGTATCAGAGATTGTTTAATATTAAGATTTATTGAAAATCATCTGTCAAGTGACGTTGATTACTGGGATTCGGATAATTAAAGTGGAATGTTGCATTTTAATAAAAATGAAACTGAATCAACAAAGCCTTCTTGACTAGTAACATTGCCATCGTGTATAATAGATCGAGAACTTCTCGACGAGAAGGCATTGCTCACTACTGCCATCTAGCATGCATCTAGCGTAATATTTGTAATGTTAAGATGGTACAATAATACATTTGAAGACAGTTGTATTTTCGTAAGTCAATTAATATTTTATTGTATTGGAGTACTTCGTTACTTCTAATCTTTATATACTTTCTTCTAATCGTGTAATAGTCAATTAAATCCCACTCGAGTTTTGATTTTCTCTAGACAAATCAAAACGTCTAGTGGGATAAAACAGCATGTTCCATTGCAATACTACATGCTATGTTTATATTACATATTTTATAGTTCATAGTTGATATTCATATAGCAGTACATTATTGCAATATACAGAGTCGGTTAAAATAGATATTACAATCCAAAAATTGAAATAAATAAAAATTATCTACTCTACACAATAGAACATTCTAAATATTTTACAAATTCATAATTTAATTAATACATTACAAATACACATTACAAATCCATAATTACATATAAATTTTCTATGTATTATATGCAATCAATCCGCTCGCCAGTTACAAAGCTTATGCCTAAATACATTATAAGAAAATTTTGTACAAGTGTTGCAATATTACATGCTATGTTTATATTATTAATCGAATTTCATATATGTAGAATAGTTCACAGTTCATAGTTATTTAGCAATACACTATTGTAATAGATAGAGTCAAATTAAATTATATCTTACAAATCCAAAATTTAAAATATGCATTACAAATCCACAATTTAAATTGTACCTTACAAATTCACAATTTAAAATATTATACATTACAAATCCAAAATTTAAAATATGCATTACAAATCCCAATTTAAATTGTACCTTACAAATTCACAATTTAAAATATTATACATTACAAATACAAAATTTAAAATAACTTATGCATTACAAATCCACAATATAAACTGTACCTTACAAATTCACAATTTAAAATATTATACATTACAAATCCAAAATTTAAAATATTCATTACAAATCCACAATTTAAATTGTACCTTAAAAATTCACAATTTAAAATAGTATACATTACAAATCCAAAATTTAAAATATGCATTACAAATCCACAATTTAAATTGTACCTTAAAAATTCACAATTTAAAATAGTATACATTACAAATCCAAAATTTAAAATATACATTACAAATCCACAATATAAACTGTACCTTACAAATTCACAATTTAAAATATTATACATTACAAATCCAAAATTTAAAATATTCATTACAAATCCACAATTTAAATTGTACCTTAAAAATTCACAATTTAAAATAGTATACATTACAAATCCAAAATTTAAAATATGCATTACAAATCCACAATTTAAATTGTGCCTTACAAATTCACAATTTAAAATATTATATATTACAAATCCAAAATTTAAAATATGCATTACAAATCCACAATTTAAATTGTACCTTAAAAATTCACAATTTAAAATAGTATACATTACAAATCCAAAATTTAAAATATGCATTACAAATCCACAATATAAACTGTACCTTACAAATTCACAATTTAAAATATTATACATTACAAATCCAAAATTTAAAATATTCATTACAAATCCACAATTTAAATTGTACCTTAAAAATTCACAATTTAAAATAGTATACATTACAAATCCAAAATTTAAAATATGCATTACAAATCCACATTTCTTGTTCTGAATTTGTTCGGAAATAAGCTCTGTAAAGGACGGTAAATCCTCGTGAATCACCCTGTATATTATTAATTTAATTCAAACCAATTTGATACAGAGAATTCATTTTATTTCATGATTGTATGAAACTTTGTGACACATTACATTTTTCCATGTTTTAACGATCCGACTTTGTCTCTTCTATCAGTAAAAATAAACTTATGCATGGAAACAGTATATTATAATACAAGGAAGTGCTTTCTACAAAATCGAGGAAAAGTTTGAAAAATGAGCAGAGCTAAATTATCCCTTGAAATTATCTCTCTATCTATTCATTCTCAAGGCGTTAAGGCCATCAGGTCTTCTCCTCCACTCAGCCAGAAAGAAAAGTTTATATAACATTGTAAGTTTTTACGCAATATCGCAAGTTAAAAACACAAGTTAATCATTATAAATAAACTTAAACATTAATCACAAACTTACAAAAGCTAATAATAAACGTATCCTCTGTTTCTGTATTAGTTCCCTGCGCATTACACATTGATGGTCGTTCTAAATTAGATTATCTGTAACTACAGCAGCTGCTGACCTAGCTAATGCTAGCATTAGAGCGCGGGGCAGGGATCAGAAAGTGCAAGGACGACCGCGTAGAGAGGACATTGACCCCACTGGCAGGTGCGCCGTCGCTGAGAGTCTGTGTTTCATTTAATTACATTTGGAACAAGAGAGAGGAGGCCGCCCCGACGTCAGTACCACGTACTGATTTATAGGAACATTGCGGTTAGGAGTACACTGTGGATCTCACGGTTGCGATGTTGCCAAATATACAGTACATAACACAGCACTTGCAATAATGTATGGGCTATTCCATCTCAAATCGACCGAAATATAGAGAAAACTGACCTTGCAATTTTTAAATACAATGAAACTTTTTCTGTCCGCAGACAACTGTGATGCAGTGCTTTGTGCAAAGTTTGAGGCATCAGAACCTCATAGTGTTTAAATTAAAAATATTTAAATTTATCGTATTTTCATAAAATTAGCAACTTTAAACTGTTGTGGCTCCGAAACCCTTTCACCCAGTGATCAAAATCATGGTTTGTTTTGATGCTGAAAAGTTAAAGTTTATATTGACATATAAACAGTTTTTCTTACTTTTTTTATGGAAAGGGAGAAATTTAGATTTTTCTTCATTAAGACGCCTTTGCCAACGAAAAAAAATTTTTAAAATATATGGTTAGATTCCGCATTGAAAGTACAAATAAACACACATTTTTTACTGGTGCAACGTTCATAAAGTATTGAAAATATGAAATAAAGAAAATAAATAGTACGCGCGTGAACTAACCAGCTGACTGTGAGACGGGAGCGAGCCTAGGCAAGCAAGGCCAGGAGACATAAACACGTGGGGCCATATTCATAGACATTCTTAGCGCGGGCTTCCGGTGGATGATCAGCGAAGTAACGTTTTTCGTATTCATAAACCAGTGTTAGCGATATGATATGATATGAATCCTGTACAAGTAATCAGTCGATAGCCGGGGCTAGTTTAGCACGCTCGTAGCGCGTGCTAGCGAAATGTCTATGCATAGCACCCGTGATGTTTTGTCTAGCAGCGCATAGCTAGGCTAGCTTTATCACAGGTTTTCATAAACACAGGAGTAAAATGACTCCCAACGCTCGCTTATCTTCATATCTCGGCCAGTGCGTGCGGTACTGAGCCCTTCAAGTCCAGTGTGTGAAAATAATTTATTTAATACCCTCGAAACTTATTGCCGAGCCACTAAGCAAACAATGTCCAATCCCTCTTAATAATGCAAGGTTTTTTCTCAATATTTTTTTTACATTTTTACAAATGGGCAATAATCCTAAAAGCAAGTAAAATCAGATTATCTGTCTCTCTGTATACAATAAAAATAAGGATTACTTCTTATCATAACCTACTAAATGTCAGCTTCAAAATGAGCTCTCGTTCAATGTTCTGCAGTAAATGGTTCCAGAGTTCTGAGCGCTGAAAGTGGCTTGTTTTTATAAAATACGCTAAATTTGTCGCTCAACAATACGAAAACCGCTTGACTTTCGATAGTATATTTTAAAAAATGCACTCTCCTCAGCACCTTGTATAAATAGGGAAAAAATTAGGGTATAAAAATACGAGGTTTTTTACTGATCGATTTCATATGGAATAGCCCGTATGCACTAACGCATACAGTAGGCCTAACAGTAGCGTCGTATTCCATCTGCATTCTTCAAGTACCTATATTAATAATCATTAGGACTAGGATTTAAATTCAAATATGCACATTATAGCAACAAATATGCAAAAACATGCAAAATTCTATTTCTGTAGAGTTCATTATCTTTCTAAAAAACAAAATGTGAATTCTGTCACATATGTAATATTTCTTTTATTTCAGATTAAGATTGAATAATGCACATTTCATTTCATTACTTTTTCTGGTTGCAAAGTAACTTCATTCTTCTCTGTTGTTATGCTTTGTTATCTACAAGGCATAGGCGGAGAGAGAACGTTTCCTTGGGGGTGGGGGCAAAGTAAAACCATAGAATCCCCATATAACGGGGTTATGGGGGACATCATTCACCTCCTCCCCCGTTAAAGCTTGGCCGTGGTACAGTATATTGGAATATGATCCATGTTGAATGTTTCGTACACTACTTTTAACACTTGAATATAAATAATTGATTAAATGGCGATATTACTCGTGTTAATTATGTAAGCATGTGTGGCTTACAGCTGTTTCGGTGCAGACAACATAATATACTGGCACAGATACGTAGACAACATACTCCTACTATACAAAGGAAACAAAGGACAAATACACGAACTACACCAATACATAAACAAAATACACCCAAAACTTCAATACACACTGGAACTCGAAAACAATAACTCCATAAATTTCCTAGACATCACCATAACAAAAGTTGACAACAAACGCGCCTTCAAAATAAACAGAAAACCAACCACCACCACCACACACATACACAACACATCTAACCACCCCATACAACACAAACATGCTGCATTCAGGACAATGGTACACAGATTACTCAACATACCCATGAGCCAACAACACTACAATGAAGAAGTGAACACAATCAAATACATAGCACAAGAAAATGGTTACAATCCAAACATAATAGACAACATCATAAGGAAGACAAAACAAAAACTCAACAAACACAAAAATACACAAAACACAACACAAACACAAGAACACAAGAAATACATCACACCAGCATACGAAAACAAAAACACACACAAGATCGCATCCTCATTCAGAAAACAGAAATACAACATAGCATACAGAACAGAAAACACACTACAAAGACATCTCAACACACAAATAACACAAACACATGCGTATACAAACTCACATGCAATAGTTGCGACAGTTTCTACATTGGACAGACAGCCAGATCATTCCAAACTCGATACAAAGAACACATTAAAGCAATAACCAGAGGACACAATACATCTACATATGCCGAAAACATAACTAATGCTAACCACACATACAATAACATAAATACAGACATGGAAATCCTACACATACACCACAAAAACCAAAAACTCAACACACTAGAACAATATGAAATATGCAGACACACCAAAACACACCCTGATCAAATTCTCAACACACAGATTAATTTCAGAACACACACACTATTTGACACATTTCAACACTTTTCAACAATCGAACGCACCCACACAACAGGTAGCGAAGTTCGAGATGACGCCGAGATCTAGTAGGCTCTGAGGATGGTGTGAAGAAGCACCGAAACAGTTGTAAGCAGCACATGCTTACACAATTAACACGAGTAAGATCGCCATTTAATCAATTACAGGAATATGATCATTTAATAAAGGTATTTTCGAGGACATGTTTCTTACAGTGTTACATCCATATCCGCGATGTTTCGGACCGAGTTGTATAGGACTTGAGCTGTAGTCTACTGCAAATTATAAAGGGCATAACTTAAAACAATCTGTCTCTTTTTCTCTCACGTACAGAAACAGATGCATACATCATTAAATCTACGTAACAGTGCTAACAGCAACTTTTTATATGAAGCTTACCTTCCTGAAGATGCCATATGAAATATAAACTATAATTATTTTATTCAATCTCGACTTTAAGTGTACGCATTATACCGGGTTTCATTTTCTTTTTTCTTCATTCTTGTGCAGTATGTTATTCATATTTCTCCAAGTGGTGGCCTGAACACCTACAGACTTCTAACATACGAGTACAGGCTGTTACAAAAGAAACATTACAGTGTTTCCATTCCTAAAATGAGGTATAGAAATTCTTATACGTTCAGAAATTTAAAATAAATATTATAATCTAGACACATGATCTGAAGACATTAATTAATCAATTTAAGCACAGAAAATTAATCATAAACAAAAACAAAAAAGATCTTTTGAATTCAATATTTTCTAACGTTAACAGAGAGAAAAAAAAAGAGTTCAGACAAATTTGGGGTGACAGTGTCCCCCGTAACTCCGCCTATTCTACAGCCACATCTTATTGTTTTATTTTATTTTATTGTTTGGGTTATTTTACAACGCTTTATCAACATCTAGGTTATTTAGCGTCTGAATGAAATGAAGGTGATAATGCCAGTGAAATGAGTCCGGGATCCAGCACCGAAAGTTGCCCAGCATTTTCTCGTACTGGGTTGAGGGAAAACCCCAGAAAAAACCTCAACCAGGTAACTTGCCCCACCGGGATTCGAACCCGGGCCACCTGGTTTCGCGGCCACACGCGCTGACCGTTACTCCACGGTGTGGACATCTTATTGTTGGCCATGAAAAATATTGACTACATGAGGAGAGGTTCCCAGTATTATTGAATATCAACGTTTGTTTTGGGAAGCTTACAAGCATACAGAATGAGCCATAAGGCGTAATTCTTAAGTGAACGCACGATGTTAATAATGCAGCACAAACAGACATCGGAATTAGGTTTCTGGTATAGGGTCTTCTTTAACTCTACAGAACATAAAGCAGTAATTTTAACGACCTTGGATTTATGTAGATATATATTCAACGCCAGAGGTCACGTCAACTTTTTGTGGTGTTGGAATTACAGTCTTCCAAAACCAATCTCTAATTGTATTGTATTCAATTGCACTCGCTGCTTCAAGCGTTAGAAGTTGCAGTTCCACATGACCACTATTCTTTACTTTTTCAAGGACTCTTTCAGGCATCGGGTATTTATGTAAATAAGAAAGATTCTGTATAATGATTTGACGATGATAGAAAAGGAGAATGTGGCAGTGTTTTATTGCTTCATGGAGGGGCGATATGCAATTGAACAAAACTTCACTATATCGCTACATGGCAATATTGTCTTATCCGTGTACGCTGATGTATACCGGTTACGTGAACAAGTTTTTTTCCTTGCATAGATTCGTTTTTATTCTTTCATTTAAGTTGTTAGCATCTAAAGACGGAGTTACGCCAGTGTTGCGTGAAAATATGTTCATTTCATTTCTGTAACACTCGAATAATAACTAATTTTTAAAAAATATTAACTTTTATTAAGAATTAAAAGTTTATTTTATTTCATATGTTTCTTCTATTTCAATAACAATTTTTAAATGTGAGTTTATTTCCTAATCTTTCATTTATTTCGTATGTTTATTTTATTTCAATAACAATTTTTAAATGTGAGTTTATTTCTTAACCCTTTCATTTATTTCGTATGTTATTTATATTTCAATACAATAATTTTAATACGAGTTTATTCCCTAACCTTTCATTTGTTTCGTATGTTTCTTTTATTTCAATAACAATTTTTAGATATGAGTTTATTTCTGTTAGCACAACCATAAAGCATCTAATAGATGCTATAGAGTTACCAACAAAGAAAAAAAAGGAGTTTATTTCCTAATCTTTCATTTGTTTCGTATGTTCCTTTTATTTCAATAACTGTTTTTAGATATGAGTTCATTTCCTAACCTTTCATTTGTTTCGTATGTTATTTTTATTTCAATAACAATTTTAATATGACTTTCGTATGTTTATTTTATTTCAATAACAAATTTTAGATATAAATTTATTTTCTAACTTTTCATTTATTTCGTATGTTTTTTTTATTTCAATAACAATTTTTAGATATGAGTTTATTTCCTAACCTTTCATTTGTTTCGTATGTTTCTTTTATATCAATAAAAATTTTTAGAAATGAGTTTATTTCCTAACCTTTCATTTGTTTCATATGTTTCTTTTATTTCAATAATAATTTTTAGACACGAGTTTATTTACTAACCTTTCATTTGTTTCGTATGTTTCTTTTATTTCAATAAAAATTTTTAGAAATGAGTTTATTTCCTAACCTTTCATTTGTTTCATATGTTTCTTTTATTTCAATAATAATTTTTAGACACGAGTTTATTTACTAACCTTTCATTTGTTTCGTATGTTTCTTTTATTTCAATAACAATTTTTAGATACGAGTTTATTTCCTAACCTTTCATTTGTTTCGTATGTTTATTTTATTTCAATAAAAATTTTTAGACACGAGTTTATTTACTAACCTTTCATTTGTTTCGTATGTTTCTTTTATTTCAATAACAATAATTTTTAGACACGAGTTTGTTTACTAACCTTTCATTTGTTTCGTATGTTTCTTTTATTTCAATAACAATTTTTAGATACGAGTTTATTTCCCAATCTTTCATTTGTTTCGTATGTTTATTTTATTTCAATAAAAAATTTTAGGCATGAATTTATTCCCTAACCTTTCATTTGTTTCGTATGTTTCTTTTATTTCAATAACAATTTTAGACATGAGTTAATTTCCTAACCTTTCTTTTGTTTTTCATTTGTTTCGTATGTTTCTTTTATTTCAATAATTTTTAGATATGAGTTTATTTCCTAACCTTTCATTTGCTTTTCATTTGTTTCGTATGTTTCTTTTATTTCAATAACAATTTTAGACATGAGTTTATTTCCTAACCTTGCATTTGTTTCGTATTTTTATTTTATTTCAATAACAATTTTAGACATGAATTTATTTCCTAACCTTTCATTTGTTTTTCATTTGTTTCGTATGTTTCTTTTATTTCAATAATTTTTAGATATGAGTTTATTTCCTAACCTTTCATTTGTTTCGTATATTTCTTTTATTTCAATAACAATTTTTAATTCCTAACTAGTTTAGAAGTGAATACCGTATCGTTTATAAAGTCTTTTTATACCTTGACAATTTAGACAACATTAAAATATTTTCATTTATTGCAGTCTATCATACTTGAAGGGTGTTGAGAGAAAACAAGGAATGTCCTCTTTTAGAGATTTTACAGATATAGCGCATTCTATATTGGTGGAAACTGGGACTACAGAATTGTCCAATCATAAAGAGTTTGAAATTGGAAATGTCTGTAGAAGTTAAAACGTTAAATGTTTTGAATACTGGTTGAAAATCAGGAATGTTCAGGTTATTAAAACTTCTTTTTTCTAGACAATTCTGTTTTATGACATTCCTTGCTCTCTTCTAACACCCTTCACTTATGACAATAAAAATGTAGGCTATGTTCGAAATTTGAACATAATGCGGTACGAAATAAGTAATTAATTTAATCGCATGTGTTACTATAAAAAGGGTGATTGTATTTAGATATATGTCAAATTATATCACCACAAAGACCGTCACTATAAGCCTGGACTATAGACAATCCCCACAAGCTTGTATCCCCAAGTAACTAGCCAGGCATTCATAGAGAAAATAAATCGGCTGAAAGTATTAACTAACCTAAAAACATTGCATTTGTCATGTGTAAAAATAACTTTGAAGATTGAGAAATTCTTTACATAATGTGGTTCAGTATACTATACCCGATTACCTCTAAAAATATTTGCACGTACAGTATACCTCTAACACTCTGCATAGATGAAAGGTCACTCTAAATATTGTGTTCATAGAAAAAAATAAAAAAAGGCACCTCCAATTACTATTGTAGGCGATGTAAAGGAATTCTAGAAACAATTCATCACATTACAGCAGAATGTCAGACTCTAACTGTAAATTAATACATCGCCAACCAAGTGTTACAAGTTCACATATAGCGAGAAAGCTAAGAAAAAAAAACACAAACTCTTGGAAGCTCAAGCAGGCTACCATAAGCATACTTCTAAGGCCAATGGCTTAAATACTTCTTGTGTTGTTTGGCTCAAGCATGAAAATGGTTTGAGGCCAAGGAAAATCCCAAGAGGAAAGGAATCTTTCTTAAGATCTGTGATGCTTGTCCACAAGATATTCATACTGGAACTATCGCGATTCACTACGCTTCAGCGTTTGGCACTTCAGATTTCGGCGAATCATCTGCACAAGAAGTTTTTACAACTGGGCGAAGTGAGTCACGTGGGAAGAGCAAAAACGAAATACGTGACATTCTACAGAGCATGAATACAAGACTATATTATATGTTGTTTTATTTAATAATAATAATAATAATAATAATAATAATAACAATAATAATAACAATAATAACAATAATAGTAATAATAATAATAACAATAATAATAATAATAATAATAATAATAATAATAATAATAATAATAATAATTGTGGGTACCTATCACCACGGCATGGCGCGTCCTCAGGTTGCGGATCGAGGAGACGGCCTCCAGATATGGAGGGTAACTGTGAATATATTGAATAAGCAGTCGCGGACAGCCGATGAGGGGTGGTCCTCCAGCTTGGGGGTTGGCCGAAGGGCTAACAACCCATCACCGTAAAAAAACAGCTTGTTACGAATCCTTCAAATAAGCCTCGGAATGGGACTGATTCTCTGGCACGACCACAGCAAAGAACTAGCTAGATATAGAATAGACTTTGTGGGAATACAGACGATTAGGTTAGACGGGAATGGCATAACACAAATAGGAGATTACTTGTTGTATTATGGGGAAGGAAACGATAATCACAAATTAGGAACAGGATTCTTTATTCATAAAAGAATAAAATCAGCAGTAAAAAAAGGTCGAATTTATCAGTGATAGGTTATCGTATTTAGTACTTAAGGGTAGATGGTGCGATATCGTAGTTATAAATGCTCATGCCCCCACAGAAGAGAGAGAACACCATATAAAGGATAGCGTCTATGAGGAATTGGAACAGACTTTTGGTCAGTTACCTAGATATCACATGAAAATTTTATTTCGGGATTTCAATGCTAAAGCAGGACGGGAGGATATATTTAAACCGACTATTGGAAAAGAGAGCCTACACGTAACTAGTAATAACAATGGAGTTAGGTTAGTCAACTTTGCCACATCAAAAAATTTAATTGTCAAAAGTACAACATTCCCCCATAAGGATATACATAAATATACTTGGATTCTCCAGATGGATTGACCGTATGGGCGAATCCAGAAATGCATATAGAGTGTTAGTTGGGAGGCCGGAAGGAAAAAGATCTTTAGGGAGGCCGAGACGTAGATGGGAAGATAATATTAAAATGGATTTGAGGGAGGTGGGATATGATGATAGAGAATGGATTAATCTTGCTCAGGATAGGGACCAATGGCGGGCTTATGTGAGGGCGACAATGAACCTCCGGGTTCCTTAAAAGCCAGTAAGTAAGTAAATAATAATAATAATAATAATAATAATTATTATTATTATTATTATTATTATTATTATTATTATTATTATTATTCTGAAATCTTCGATGGTCTCGCGATTACCAACCAGATCGTTGAATCCGAGGTTTGTTGGTTCAAATCCGGCCGAGAGCGGGTTTTAAAATTGATTAAATCCCTTCTGGAAGAAAGTAAAGTTTTGGGCACCGTGACTTACATTTAGGTCACGTGAAAAAATTGTAACCAACAACTCTAACGTGTTGTTCGTCTCAGCTTACCTGGATGCCTTCAGCTATGTGTCAATGAGAACGGAAGACAATTTTAACATACCGGTACAAAGAAGTTGTAAATCAATATGAACAGCAATAAATTAGGAAGTTATAGATAGATAGATGGATTTATTGAGTAATGTTATACATACAGATTTTATATTATCATAATTTTCTCTAAAATCCAATGCACGGGTCTTCTGACCGTACGTGCTTTGTAAACAAAACAAGTCCTCCTTGTAGGTTCCCTCCCCCCACCTATGATTATATCCAACTATTCTCTAAAAGAATACACATATTAAAATGGAAATGGCACAATAAAACACATTATATAATATATCCTAACCTAAAAGACATAAAAGTGTACAGTTGGGTAGATACTATTATCCCTTCCTCAGTTCGTATCACAAACTTCAACAGCTGAAGTTCTAATCTGCCTCGCCTTCAAGAGGAACAATCCAGTCTTTTGTTCCCATTCTCTATTCCCCATGAGGTCAAGACATGCAAGCGAACTCCTATTCTGACTTAGCATCGAGGGTGGTAGATATTTTCTCCGTACATGTTCCAATTCGACACACTGTAATAAAATATGTTTATAGGAGTCCTTTTCTCTGCAAAGCGGACAAAGACGCTCCCCTTCTTCGTTGACAATTTTATTACCCTTCCATGCCCCCAATCTCAGCCACGGTAAACCTGCTCTGCTGTCTTTGTTACAAGAATTTATGTAGTCACACCTCCCCCAGTTAAGCATGAGATCTGATTGTAAATGTAGTGAGGACTTTTTCGAACATTGGAGATCAATAAAAAATAGATAGTGGTTTTTGTAATAATGAGTGGATAGTGACTTTTGCATCACTCTATATCAGTGATTTCCAAACTTTTTCAAGGTGGACTCACTTTTGAGCAAGGCATTTGTCTACGACCTCCCCTCTACTGCCATTTAATTCGATTCAAAAAAACACAAATCTCTGTAAAATCGAAAACGAAATTTTACTCAAAACCAGTGGATATCACCAACTTCTAATATATCGATAAATGCAAACCGAGAAATTGGAATATGCAAAACTATTTTCCAATTATCTTTGACTTCTTATGCTGGCCTTCCTTGCTGATATATTTTTCGAACACTTAAAACACTTTGAATATTACTATATAATACTTATTTATTCTTTATTTTCTCCAGCAAGATTCACGTTACAGTTGGTTATATTCGATTTTCGGAAGGACTATTTCATCATAAGAAATGGAAACATTATTATTATTATTATTATTATTATTATTATTATTATTATTATTATTATGCTTTATTTTTTTCTGGCAGAGTTAAGGCCGTCAGGCCTTCTGTTCCACTCAACCAGAGGAAAAAAAATATTACATACTGTAACTTATATGAAATGATGATCTGTGCTGTGATGTAATGTATTATAAATATTCTCTTGTAATGTCATGTGACATAGAAAGAACATTCTCTCTGTTTAAACAAATTTTATATGACGTTCGTAAAAGATTTGCATTTCTTAACCTCAGATTGTATGTTTTCGTTGACTGCAACGCGTATAGGTTTTGATAAATGAATTATTTGTATATGTTGTGTAAAATATAAATATTGTTAATTTGTATATTGATTTTTGTTATTGTAATTGTGTCCCTGTAACGTCATGTAACGTAGGAAGAACATTTTCTTAACTTAAACATTTTTTTTACTGACAATTATTATCGTAAAATGCATAAATTTCATAATCCCAGAATATGTTTTCTTCACCGTAACGGAACTGATTTTGTTACATGAATTAGTTGCATATTATATATAGAGTATATACAGTAAATGTGTATCATATTTACTATTATGTTGTATAATATATATTCTATATACTAGTTCAGTATTATTATCTAATTATATTTTCTGTCATATGTAACACCAATGTAATCGTGCCTATCTTTAAGAAGGGGGACAAGACTAACTGTAGTAACTTTCGAGGAATATCACTTTTGTTGACGTCGTACAAAATTTTGTCCAATATTCTGTTGAGAAGATTAACTCCATATGTAGATGAAGTTATTGGGGATCATCATTGTGGTTTTAGGCGTAATAGATCAACTATTGACCAGATATTTTGTATTCGACAGATAATGGAGAAAAAATGGGAGTATAAGTTATTCATAGATTTCAAAAAGGCATATGACTCGGTTAAGAGAAAAGTTTTATATGATATTCTTATTGAATTTGGTATTCCCAAGAAACTAGTTCGATTAATTAAAATGTGTCTCAGTGAAACGTACAGCAGAGTTCGTATAGGTCAGTCTCACTGTGGGCTAAAGCAAGGAGATGCACTATCACCTTTACGTTTTAACTTTGCTCTAGAGTATGCCATTAGGAAAGTCCAGGATAACAGAGAGGGTTTGGAATTGAACGGGTTACATCAGCTGCTTGTCTATGAGGACGACATGAATATGTTAGGAGAAAATTCACAAACGATTAGGGAAAACACGGAAATTTTACTGGAAGCAAGTAAAGAAATAGGTTTGGAAGTAAATCCCGAAAAGCAAAGTATATGATTATGTCTCGTGACGAGAATATTGTACAAAATGGAAACATAAAAATTGGAAATTTATCCTTTGAAGAGGTGGAGAAGTTCAAATATCTGGGAGCAACAATAACAAATATAAATGATACTCGGGAGGAAATTAAACACAGAATAAATATGGGAAATGCCTGTTATTATTCGGTTGAGAAACTTTTTATCATCCAGTCTGCTGTCGAAAAATCTGAAAGTTAGAATTTATAAAACAGTTATATAACCGGTTGTTCTGTATGGTTGTGAAACTTGGACTCTCACTCTGAGAGAGGAACAGAGATTAAGGGTGTTTGAGAATAAGGTTCTTAGGAAAATATTTGGGGCTAAGAGGGATGAAGTTACAGGAGAATGGAGAAAGTTACACAACACAGAACTGCACGCATTGTATTTTTCACCTGACATAATTAGGAACATTAAATCCAGACGTTTGAGATGGGCAGGGCATGTAGCACGTATGGGCGAATCCAGAAATGCATATAGAGTGTTAGTTGGGAGGCCGGAGGGAAAAAGACCTCTAGGGAGGCCGAGACGTAGATGGGAGGATAATATTGAAATGGATTTGAGGGAGGTAGGATGTGATGATGGAGAATGGATTGATCTTGCTCAGGATAGGGACCAATGGCGGGCTTATGTGAGGGCGGCAATGAACCTCCGGGTTCCTTAAAAGCCAGTAAGTAAGTAACACCAATATTTTGCACAGAGCTAGTTTCGCAGTGTTAGTGCGTTTATATGGTCAAAAAGTAGCTGGACAGACCATTTCAATTTAGTAGCAATTCCTAAACCACGCAAAAACTTACATATAAAATAATTTAAAAGCAAATAAATAAGCATGAATAAAACTCATTAAATAAATTACAAAGCTAAAATCGGACTTAAATAAAAAAAACTAAAGATTATATACAGTTTTCATGTTCCATTATTATTATTATTATTATTATTATTATTATTATTATTATTATTATTATTATCATTATCATTATCATTATTATTAAGTACTGAACTATACCTTTCTAGGCGTCCTTACATAAGCATTTAGCGTCGGAGTTTCAACTCTGAACGGCCAGGATGTACTAACCGATAATTTCTTTTACTTGTTTGAGAAGGAAAATGTGCTGCCTGGTGATCACAGAAGCGTAACCTCTTCGAATAAGCAATCTTATAGATAAGTTAACAAATAAATCAATAAATTCTGAGAGGACCTGTTACGGGCCGATCCTGCAGTACATTTTGGAAGGCATTGCTCAAGTCTTCTCAGAAACCACGCTCTTCTACTACAGGGTTATTAATCGCGTATGACAGCGCTAAGTTATCCGAGGCTTTCACCACTCTCATGGGGAGATGTCATCGAGCCACTGTTAATTGCAGGTGTCTGTTTCCTTGGAACGAGTCCCACTCCCTGGTTTTCCCGGGTTCTCCACCCACAACTCAACGCCAGCAGCGCCTAACTGTAGCCATCATTACCATCGATGATGCTCGTGCAAATTTGTTGCTGTCATTATAATTCTTAATGCAGCTGTGGTGTCAAACATAACATAGCAATGACTGTATAAATTTCATACTCTTGCTTTCACATAATTCAACACGTCATTGTAGTTACCATCCTCAATCGATCAATTGGTTGACGATTCAGATTATTCATACTTGTATTCTCTAATAATAATAATAATAATAATAATAATAATAATAATAATAATAACAATAATAATAATAATAATAATAATAATAATAATAATAATGGGAGTATAAGGGTACAGTACATCAGTTATTCATAGATTTCAAAAAGGTTTATGACTCGGTTAAGAGGGAAGTATTATATGATATTCTTATTGGATTTGGTATTCCCAAGAAACTAGTTCGATTAATTAAAATGTGTCTCAGTGAAACATACAGCAGAGTCCGTATAGGTCAGTTTCTATCTGATGCTTTTCCAATTCACTGCGGGCTAAAGCAGGGAGATGCACTATCACCTTTACTTTTTAATTTCGCTCTAGAATATGCCATTAGGAAAGTTCAGGATAACAGGCAGGGTTTGGAATTGAACGGGTTACATCAGCTTCTTGTCTATGCGGATGACGTGAATATGTTAGGAGAAAATACACAAACGATTAGGGAAAACACGGAAATTCTACTTGAAGCAAGTAGAGCGATCGGCTTGGAAGTAAATGCCGAAAAGACAAAGTATATGATTATATCTCGTGACCAGAATATTGTACGAAATGGAAATATAAAAATTGGAGATTTATCCTTCGAAGAGGTGGAAAAATTCAGATATCTTGGAGCAACAGTAACAAATATAAATGACACTCGGGAGGAAATTAAACGCAGAATAAATATGGGAAATGCGTGTTATTATTCGGCTGAGAAGCTCTTATCATCCAGTCTGCTGTCGAAAAATCTGAAAGTTAGAATTTATAAAACAGTTATATTACCGGTTCTTCTGTATGGTTGTGAAACTTGGACTCTCACTCTGAGAGAGGAACATAGGTTCAGGGTGTTTGAGAATAAGGTGCTAAGGAAAATATTTGGGGCTAAGCAGGATGAAGTTACAGGAGAATGGAGAAAGTTACACAACTCAGAACTGGACGCATTGTATTCTTCACCTGACATAATTAGGAACATTAAATCCAGACGTTTGAGATGGGCAGGGCATGTAGCACGTATGGGCGAATCCAGAAATGCATATAGAGTGTTAGTTGGGAGACCGGAGGGAAAAAGACCTTTAGGGAGGCCGAGACGTAGATGGGAGGATAATATGAAAATGGATTTGAGGGAGGTGGGGTATGATGATAGAGACTGGATTAATCTTGCACAGGATAGGGACCGCTGGCGGACTTATGTGAGGGCGGCAATGAACCTTCGTGTTCCTTAAAAGCCATTTGTAAGTAAGTAAGTAAGTAATAATAATAATAATAATAATAATAATAATAATAAAAACACGACCGAATTACGTCAACGAGTCCAATCTAAGGACAAAAAATTGTAATATCTGAAGGAAAAATTGTGGCTGATATTATTATTATGATTATTACTATTATTACTATTATTATTATTATTATTATTATTATTACTTACTTCCTTACTTACTTTTAAGGAACCCGGAGGTTCATTGCCGCCCTTAAAACGAGGCTTACTGTTAAGTTTCGTAACTAGCTATTTTTTACGGTGATAGGTTGTTAGCCCTTCGCCCAACTCCCAAGCTGGAGGACCACCCCTTATCGGCTGTCCACGACTGCTTATTCAATATATTCGCAGCTACCCTCCATATCTGGAGGCCGTCTCCTCTATCCGCAACCTGAGGACTCGCCATGCCGTGGTGATAGGGACCCACAGTACATGGATTATTATTATTATTATTATTATTATTATTATTATTATTATTATTATTATTATTATTATTATTATTATGAAGAAAGATCTGCAACAGCAATGTTAAATGGAATATTATGGAACAAGACTATTTTTAAAGAACAAAAATAAATATTTATCTGTCTATAGTCCAAAGTTTGACAACATATGGAGCGGAAACATGGAAGCTAAATCAAAATTTGCGATCAAAATTACTAGCATTAGAAATGGATTTTTACGACGTTCGGCCAGACAATCTGAACTTGAAAAAATAAGAAATGAAGTGGTCAAGCAACAGATGAATAAAGAAACTTCAATTTTAGATTTCGTAAAATATAGACAGTTAGAATGGCAAGGACATGTAAAGCGAATGGATGATGGAAGGCTACCAGGAGTTTTAGATTGGATTCCAGAGGGAAGGAGAGGCACCTGGTTGCAAGACATAAATAAAGCGTTGGCAGAGAAAGAACTACAAGAACAGACTTGGGAAGATAGAGTGGTCTAGTGTACAGGGACATCATTTTATTTTTACTAACATTTCTAATATTAATCTGGCTATACCTTTGGATTAACGGTTGAGAACCGGAAACACCGTTTGCTACCCTCTTCCACGGATGGAGTTCGATGATACTGGCGTAAAATACAAGCAAATCACTTTACTAGATATAGGAGGGAAGAAAAGTAGTTCATCCATTTACGTAAACTAGGAAATATCGCGATTTTGAGTTTGATAATTTTCATTTAGTTTTTGTTTAATCAAAATACACTACAGTATTAAAAATTAGTATTTTGCTAATGAACTGAGCTGTCCATGTGGACGTATTCATTATGCAGTGTATATTATACTGTCTACAGCACATTAGCGTACAATATAGAGAATGAAGTTAAATTGAAAAATAATCATAATATGGATATTTAAACACATTTTTGAAAATGGTGGCCGTTCATTTCGATACAAATTTAAGTTCTATTTTGCATATTATCGCACTATAGACTATTGCACCTAATTACAATTACCAGTTTCGTCCTTCGTACTAGTAACTCATATTGAAATAATTCTGTACCTACTCTATAAAAGAGTACCTTACGTACTGTAATTCAATCTTCACTTCTGCGCGATCCGAAAAGATAAAATTACTCAGACATGCTATCTACTGTCCGTCCAAGTAGTTTTGTCGCAGGGTCATAGAAAGGGGGGAAATCACGTGACAGTTAATTACTTAACGAGGGCCTTTTATTTAAGTTATTTTAAATAGTTGTATAATATTACGTAGACGTCCAATTCCTAACAGAAATTAATGTTTTCAGAAAAGAGCTGAGACAGCCCAGTCACTAGCCTTTACAGAGGGGCGAGCAGAAGCGGGTAGGGGAAGCCGGGATGCGACGTAGGCAAACGGACGACAGTATCTGTGCGAAAATGTGATTCAATATTGAAAGCTCTTTCGTCACAGGAAAACGCGAACATATCTCTGGAACGTACTATACTCACTAACTCAGTACTGCTTACTGTGACCGTAAAGCGACTTTGACTGCATACGCCAGTGATGTCAAAGCAAGCGCATTTTTCTGACTTTGACGTCGTGCGAGGGTATTAAGCGCTAGGTATGCTAGGAGGAATAAGCAGCCTGTTGGATTAAGAAAATAGTGGTGCACAAACTTCAAACGGAACGTGAAATTTTATGTCGTTATTTTTATATGGCTTCTTTCTGTGTGTTATTTTCTATATTGTCTGTAAAAAAACTACTAACACCTATTTCTTAGCCTAATAAAGAGTAAAGAAGGAATATTCACACAAATTCCATAATAACTACAACTATACTGTACTAAGTGAATTAAACACATCATTCATAAAGAAAGTGATATCCCAAAGAAAGACCTGAATATAACATGATAAGTTGAAATTGATATTGATGGTATCTTTAGCCTTATAACAGTAATCCAAACAATATTATAGTACAAAGCAAAGTTGTTTGGGTATATGTTTTAACTGTAACTAATATTACATAATAAAACTCTTATCGCATTATGCTTTTAGCTGATATTGGTGCGCAACTTTCTGTTATCAGAATATTAAATTATCTCGAAATCTGCTGAAGCTATAGAGCTGACGTTTTACCAACACATAGGCACATATCTTTTGTTTGTGATGTAACAGTATTTGCTTTGTTAATTCATTTCCTTACAAACATTTTCCATGCGAATATTTTCAAACATTTTAATACACTATCTTCAGTAGTACGTATTTACGATATATTAGATTTACGAAAACATTGTTTTAGTACCTGTAAGGCTACTAAACAAACATATCTGAAAATTTCACTTTTCTGTAAAAAAAGTTGAGAAAATATTCCTTTTGAATAAAAAAGCAAACTTGTGAAAAATGAGCATTAAAATTAAAACTTACATTCTTATAATGCACTTATACTTCTCAGACAAATCTGAAAATTACAATGGATACAGTTTTAATAAGTTTTCTTCCCTTTATCCATTGAATCAGTGCTGGCCATCCCTGAACATAGCTCGACCAAGCGGCATATTACTACCTCTTTCTTCTGTCTATTTCCTTTCCGCTGTAAAGCGCTCAGGCTCTCCTGGGCTCTAAAGCGCGCGCTTGCTCCTCTGGGCATCAGTTGACATCACTGGCATACGCGGTCTTGGTTCTGTGTGGAGGACGTGTTGAAGTTTACTAGTAGAGGGAGTGGGAGTGAAGTACATTAAAAAACTCAGGTACAATTAAAATTGAAGTAAAAATAAAATGATGGCCCTGTATTTTATTAATTTATTTGAAGATTGATGGTAACACCACAAGCACTACAGTACTGCAAACAAATAAATTTCGGACATAAGGAAGAAGCAACTTTTTACAGCGTATTCTAGTTGCAGAAAGAAGAGCTATTAGAAGTTTCTCCTTTTGTACATTTCATCCTGAAGAGCAACTCAACGACAAGAGAGGGCTGTCTCCTTAATTGGCGAGAAGACATGAAGCAACGTGATCATGGTGATTAACCCAGATGCCTTGCAGAGGATGGAGGACAGTCAAGGACGAGTATCAATTAGTTATTGCTGTTATTTGCGGGGAGCGAAATCACGAAATATCGTCAACGACGCCAGGAACACAACCCGAGATTAATGATGCAATTATCAAACAGGCTTCTAATTGGCACAAGAGCAGTTGCAGGATTCTTGTCTCGAGGATCCGGAAGGTTCACCTCTGGGTAGCTTGGCGCTTTGCATGATGCCTCGTAAACGTTACACCGGGCTGCATAAAGACATTAAAAACTATTTCCTCCGCAGAGGAAGGACTGTAGTATATATTTATCATAAAGAAATACGTGCCTGTGTGCCGTCTGTCAACACGCCCTGCGTGACCGCGGAGTATCGCATGCATATTAAAGAGCCTGATTACCCCGCGGTTTTAACACTTACCCGCCTTCTCATCTGAGGATGCATCATGAAACTGTCTTGCATGTTTTTATGTCACTACCAAGCTCCACACGCCATGTTCACAATGAATGCTGTCGTGACAAACGTGTGATGTGAGACGGGATTGCTATGTGGATTGTAAATTATGGCGAATTCGTCAGATTTCTGCGAGTAAAATACTAAACATACTGTATTATACAAGTGAAAATAAAATCAAAAAGGGGCACGAAACAAGAATTAGAAAAATAAAATGAACCAAAATTAAATAGACTAAATGATTATGGAGAGAAAGAAGAGGGAAAGGAAAGAGGAAAAAGAAATAAGATGAAGAAGAGTATAAGAAAAAATATGAGAATAAAAACGTGAAAAGGATAAAAAAATTAAAGCCAGTACCAACCTAAGAAAAGAGAGAAAAAGGAAGAGTAGATAAGCGTAGGAAAGAAAGAGAATAAAATGAAGCTTATAAGTAAGGGGATAGAGGAAAAGAGAGTATATGGAAAGAGAGAATAAGAGAAAAGAAAAGGAACAGAAGAAAAGATATATGATAAAAGAAAATAGTAGGAGCAAGAAAGACGTAGAAATATAAAAAGAGGATTGCAGTAAGAAAACATAAGGAAAGCAGGAGAATAGAAGGAAATGAAATTTGTAGAAAAGAAAAGAAAAGAAAAGAGGCGAAAGAAAAGAAAAATGATACAAGAAAGAAAAGAATACAAGTAAAGACAAATGGTACCAGAAAAGTAAAAAAGTAAAGAAAAGGGTAAAAAGAATACAAGAAAGAAAATTATAAGAACATAAAAAGGGTTTAAGAAAAGAAAAGGGGTACAAGAAAGAAAAAGGAAACAAGAAAAGAAAGGGGTACAGGGAAGGAAAAAGATGCAAGAAAAAAGGTACAAGAAAAAGGAAAAGGCTACGAGAAGGAAAACTGATACAAGAAACAAGAACTATATGAGAAAAAACAATGAGTACGAGAAAAGAAAGAGAGCATTCAAAGGGGTATAAGAAATAAAAAGTTTACAAGAAATAAAAAGGATACGAGAAAAGACAAAGTGTACGAGAAAACAAATAGTTACAAAAAAGAGTGGAAGGAAGAAAAAAAAGATACAAGAAAAGAAAAAGAATATAATAAAGGGGAAAAAAGTACAAGAAGAAAAGAAACCAATAGAAATTAAAGTGAAAGAAATAAAAGGGTAGAGGAAACATAAAAGGAGATAAGAGAAAAGAAAACAGAAGGCAAGAAAGAGAATAGAATGAAATGAAAGAAGAGTAAAGAAAGGAGAGATTCAAGAAAAATGTAAGACAAAATAAAGCGCACAGACGATAAACACAAAGAGGAGATACGCATCAAAAGGGAAAGGAAGATAAGTGATGTGACACAAGAATAAAAGCAAAGAAAAAGGAAGGAAATGAAATACAAGAAAGAACAGTAGGTAGAAAGAGGAAGAAAATAAAAACGAATTAATAGAAAGGACAAATAAGAAACGGGGGAAGAGAAGGAAATGAAAATGAAAAAGGATGAGAGAAAAAACGTAATTACAATAAAAAGAAAGAGACTACAGAGAGAAAAAGTAATATAAGAAACAAAAAGGATACAAGAAAAGACAAAGGGTACGAGGAAAGAAAAAGAGCACAAAAAGGGTATAAGAAAGGAAAGATGTACAAGAAAAAGTGGGTATGAAGAAAGACAAAGAGTAGGGAAAAAGAAAAGGAATCACTAGAAAAGAAAAACGGTACAAGAAAAGAAATGGATATGAGAAAAGAAAAAGAGCATAAAAAGGGTACCAGTATAAGAAAGAAAAGATGTACAAGAAAAAAAGGGATATGAGGAAAGACAAAAGGTAGGGAAAAACAAAAAGAATCACTAGAAAAGAAAAAGGATATAAGAAAAGAAATGGGTACGAGAAAATACAAAGGTTACAAGAAAAGGAAGAGGTACTAGAAAAGGAGTACAAGAAAAGATTACGAGAAAAGAAAAAGTTTAGAAGGAAAGAAAAAAGAAACAAGAAAAGAAAAAGGACACAAGAAAGAGGAAAAAGGTACAAGAAGAAAGGAAACAAATATAAAGTAAAGTGAAAGAAATAAAAGAGGACAGGAGAAAAAATAACAGAAGGAAAGAAAAGATAATGGAATGAAATGAAAGGAGGGGGAAGAAACGAGAGATTCAAGAAAAATATAAGAGAAAATAAAGCGCACAGACGATAAAGAGAAATAAATAGGACATACGTACCAAAAAAAGAAAGGAAGATAAGTAGTGTGCCACATGAATAAAAGGAAAGAAAATGACAGACAAGTAAAATAAAGGAAATGCAAGAAAGAGAAAGAAAATAAAAATGAATTAATAGAAAGGACAAATATGAAACGGGAAGAGAAGGAAATGAAAAAGAAGGCAAGTAAAATTAAAGAGGGGAAGAAGAGATGGAAAGAAAAGGAAATTGACAGAAAAGAGGAGAAAACAAGAAAAACAATAAGAGAGACACGTGCGACATGACAGGGCAATGTGTGGTCGTAGCTGATTACGAAGTCTTCGAATTTCACGCCTCGACCCAGAGCTATTAGCATATCGAGCGAGAGAGAGAGATAGATGAGGCAACAATACGCAACGAAGACTGCCCGAGGCGAGAGCGACTGACCTCAAGATATATTTCATTGCCCACTCCCAGAGTCACGTTCACACCGACAAAAATGTGGAGCTCAAGCGGGTTTAACAAGTCATCGCTGACTTTCCCATGAGTTCAATTTGCGGCTGATCGGCCTTGAACGAGAGAGCAGGCCAGACTGCTTGCATAGTATTCGCTTCGCCCCAGACTCGATCTCCGGTACCAAATACTCTTACGCCAGTCTTTTCAAAAGCCACTGTAATTATTCATTCTTTACCCTTTCTTATTCTAAGATGTTTAAGTACAAAGTATTTGATGCTATAAAAATGTGGTTTCAAGATTGTCACAGATAAAGATCTACAAGATTTCAGCATGCCAGGCACAGAAACGGCCTGTCTGTGTACAACGCATAGCTGCAAAGCGAGTTAGGGCGAACATCTAAGTGGACAAAATGAACATTAGTAGTATTAGTAGTATTTATTTATTTAACCTGGTAGAGATAAGGCCGTCAGGCCTTCTCTGCCCCTCTACCAGGAGATTCCAACTACAATATGAACAATAAAATTACAATTAGTTTTAAATTTACAATTACAATTACAAATAACATTACAATTAGTATTAAATTTACAATTACAATTACAATAAAATCGAAGTACGAAAAGATTATCTGAATAATTAAAGCTAGATAATTTATCATAGAGAAACAAAGAATATTTTATATTTACTGAATTACAAATTAAATCTAGAATAACAAAATTGTATAGTGATGAAATTACTGAATATTGAAATATTTTGTGATAGATTAAAGAAACTATTTAGAAGAAATCAATTACTGACCAAGTGCCTAGTAAGTTTTCGTTTGAATTCAATTTTATTTCGACAGTCCCTGATGCTACCAGGTAGCGAATTCCAGAGTCTTGGCAGGGCTATTGTGAAAGAAGATGAGTATGAGGAGGTGCGATGGGATGGTATTGTTAGTATTGTTTCATGACGAGAGCGTGTGTTCAGATTATGGTAGGAAGAAAGGTAAGTGAAGCGAGACGACAGGTACGAAGGAATAGAAGAGTTCAACATCTCTCTCATCTAACAGATTGTTATGATACTTTGTGCAGAAGTTATAGGTAGCACATATTTTTTGTGTAAAAACTCTAGTTACGTTTGTTTTAGGAGCAACTATCCCTTAACAAGCGGGGAGGGAAACATTTAGACGAAATTAATAATCTCTCTCCTACATAACAGATTTTTATGAAACGTTGGAACGTTGCACAGAAGTTAGAGGTAGTATAATAATAATAATAATAATAATAATAATAATAATAATAATAATAATAATAATAATAATAATAATAATTTATTTTAGCTAGCAGAGTTAAGGCCGTAAGGCCTTCTCTTCCACTCAACCAGCAGAAAGTATATATACATATGCATGAACTTACAAAGAATTCAACAATTTGATTTAGATGAGAGTTACATGTATACAAGAGTTATTTACGAATTAAACAACAAAATACTGTGAACTATTAATTAAACACTGAAATATACTGTGTAGCAGAATTAAGCTAAAATACATAGAATGTTAATATATTTCAAATAATATTAGATAATAGAAAGAGATTATTATGAGACAATTTTGAAAATACAGCACTATCAGGATGCATGTCTAAAGGAAGGAGTAACACTGTAGTCAGTGATAGTTTAAATCAGTATGATTGGAGTGAAATGCTAATAAGGTTATCTTTTAAGCTGTTCTTAAAGGTGTTTATTGTCTTGCAGCCTCTAATACTTTGTGACAAGTAATTCCATTGACGCGAGGTGGATACTGTAAAAGATGATGAATAACGAGATGTTCTATGAAGAGGTATACTTAACGCGCCACAGATAAGTGATGTTAAAAAAAGTATCCAATATTTTAAGAGGTGCTAGTATGCATCAAAACAAGAAAAAATGCCTATTAAACATGGGTCCTACAACATATACTATCTGAGATCTGAACACTTGTTCATAGGAGGTGCTCAATGTGACGTCCATTCATGGCAATGCATTCCTCTGCCCTTCGGCGTAAGGAATCACGCACTCTTTGAAATTGACCTGGTTGTTCTTGAAAACCAAAAGTCTAGGGGATTTAGATTTGACAAACGAGCAGACCAGGGTGTGGGGCCTCCCCAATCAATCCAGGGGTCCTGAAATGTCAGCGTCAGGTGTTCACGCTCATTGCGGAAAAAATGTGCAGGTATGCCATCGTGCATGAACCACATCTGTAGTCTCTGCTGACATGGTACATTCTCCAGCAAGATAGGCAATACGTTAATAGGAAAGTCCTGATAACGAGCCCCAGTTAATCTCTGTGGTAGCACGTATGGCCCTTAATCTATCGCCAAGAACGCCTGCCCATACGTTGATTGAGAATCGGTGTTGATGCCTTGTTTCTTCAAGTGCATGGAAATTTTCATCAGCTCACACACGCTGATTACGAAAATTCACGACACCATCTCTGCTGAAACCCGCTCATATCCGCAACCAGACTTTTGTTTTCAGTATTCCTTGCGACGTATCAGTATTCCATGCCAGGGGTGTCAACTACGGTATGATTATCTGGTAGTTTGCTGTATTGTAGGACAGAAAAATGCATTGCCATGAATGGACGTCACATTGAGCACCTCCTGTGAGCAAGTGTTTAAATCTCAGAAAGTATGTGTTGTAGGACCCATGTTTATTAGACATTTTTTTCACGTTTTGATGCATACTATCACCTCCTAAAATCTTGGATACTTTTTTAACACTCTGTACACCTTTTTTGTGTACAAACTCTGATCACGTTTTTATACTACCTTTCATAAAAATATGTTATACTGGCGAAAAGTTATTCATTTTATTGACCTATATTTGCGTTCTGACCTACTTTGGGCATCCTGAAACAATGTTCTTTTATTTAAATGAGCTGAGGCATCTGGAAGCGTAAGAAAATTGTATAGAACGAACCTAAGACGTCCCTCTATATCATACGACATATCATAAATGCGTACAAATTTTATAACTCAAAAGAAATAGAATGCAAATTCTCAATATTGATAAATGATGTAACTGTACATTTTATTTTAACCTGAAGTTGAAAGTATAAATTTACCTACAAATGCAGCAGATTGTGAAAATACAAGCCCTGAGGATTAGTTTCCGTTATATTGTAACAAATGCATAATACATTCTGCAAGACAAACTACAACTACTCAAATCGAGCACACAAATTAAACTCATAAAACGAAAGTAGGCTGGCAATAAAGATTCTGTGACTTTACGATATTTTAAGAGTCTTCCGGATGGATTTTAACGAAAGTAACTGTACAATGTAACAGCCAGATATTACAGAATAGTTTCATATTGATTTCTCATTGAAACATCGAGTTACGTTTTTCGTTTTTTTGTTCCCTTAAAAGTCTGTTTTTCCTCTCTGTGATGCGACGGGATTTGATTTTTTCTGGATTGCAAGCACGATCTTAGTGGACTGTTATAAGTGCCCAACTTTTCCAACTATACAGGGTGTTAAAAAAAGTATCCAATATTTTAGGAGGTGATAATATGCATTAAAACAAGAAAATAATGTCTAATAAACATGGGTCCTACAACACATACTTTCTGAGATCTGAACACTTCTACATAGGAGGTGCTCAATGTGACGTCCATTCATGGCAATGCATTTTCTCTGCCTTACAATACAGCAGACTACCAGATAATCATACCGTAGTTGACACCCTGGCATGGAATAATGATACGTCTCAAGAAATACTGAACACAAAAATCTGGTTGCGGATATGAGCGGGGTTCAGCAGAGATGGTGTTGTGAATTTTCGTAATCAGCATGTGTAGGCTGATGAAAATCCCCACGCACTTGAAGAAACAAGGCATCAGCAGCGATTCTCAATCAACGTATGGGCAGGCGTACTTGGCGATAGATTAATAGGACCATACGTGCTACCACAGAGATTAACTGGGGATCGTTATCAGGACTTTCTTATTAACATATTAAAATAAATTTCAAAGAGTGCGTGATTCCTTACTCCGAAGGGCAGAGGAATGCATTGCCATGAATGGACGTCACATTGAGCACCTCCTATGAACAAGTGTTTAGATCTCAGAAAGTATGTGTTATAGGACCTATGTTTATTAGACATTATTTTCTTGTTTTGATGCATACTAGCACCTCCTAAAATATTGGATACTTTTTTTTAACGCCGTGTATTATTATTATTATTATTATTATTATTATTATTATTATTACTATTATTATTATCTTAATAAATCTTGGTGTATTACTCGATTCTAAATTATACTTTCACGATCATGTTCAATATATTTATAACCATTCAATAAGAATGCTTCGTTTAATAAGGTCTATAACTTATTCTTTTTCTACTCCAGAGTCACTATTAATTCTATACTTTACTTTGGTTCGGTCTAAACTTGAATATGCATCTGTAGCCTGGAATTCCATTACTTCAACTGATTCGATTAAATTGGAAAATGTTCAAAGAAAATTTATTTCCTTATGTGCTTTTCGATATATACCCAATTCCTCTGACTTTAACTATGAGATTACCTGTAAATATTTTAACTGTTGTAGCCTTAATCTAGACGTCAAAATCTTGATTATAAATTTCTTTGCAAAGTGATCAAGGGTGATATTGATTGTGAGTCTATCATGAACAATATCAGCCTTCGTATTCCTACAAAAGGATTAAGATTTCAAAAGAAGTGTTATAACAGAAATTCAAAATCACTTTCTCCAGTCTGTAGATGCATAAAATATGCCAATTTGCATGGGCACAATTTAGATCCTTTTAAGGTATAGTTTCGTTTTGATTATTAGTATTTACTGTTCTTGTTCTCAATTTTATTTATGTATGTTTTTGTTTACTTAAGATATTATTTATTTTGTTTTTGCACCTTTGTATCTTCTGTTTGTGTATTGTGCTGAACTACAATTGGCCTCTGGCTGTTGTTCAGCACAAAAAATATTAATAATAAATAAATAATAAATAAATAAATAATAATTATTATTATCATTATTATTATTATTACTATTTTTATTATTATTATTATTATTATTATTATTATTATTATTATTATTATTATTATTATTATTACTATGAACATAGTGAAGATGAATGTGTTAAGAATTGTTGTGATAAATTAGTTGAATTTCAATAAGAAAAATATCGTGATGAAATTATTAAGACATAACGATGAACAATAAAACAATGGCAATGACGAAAATTATGACTACCAATGTAGAGAAGACGAATGTCATTAATATTAATGTGAGTAACAAGGTAAACATGGCGACAACTTCAGGATTCATCGATCTCTCTGTCTTTATGGTTTCACAAGATCGTACACGAACATCTGTCGTCTGTATACAACGCACTCATTACCCACTCGCATGAATGGTCTCATGGTTTTTTTTTTCTCCAATGAAATTCGTGTACTAAAATTCTGTTCGCTTCTCTTTTCACTCCCCACATGCATAAAACATGTGTGATCAAGTAATAACTTCATTCAAAGCCAAACAATGGAATGTGGGAAGTAGGATTTACTCGAGACAGCTTCTGGCGGCGCCTAGAAACCCCGAGCATGCTGTACCGCATAACAGTAGTGGCGGAGTAGTTGCCGCTACGTCACGGCGATCTTCATTTGCATATGAACCTTCGTGATCTACAAAAGCAGGAATTTGTTGAACTCGTCAAAGATACGCTTGTGCCAATCAGGTTAGCTAGTTTGCAAGTTAAGCAGAGAACCGTGTATTCTATTGAGATTATTTATTCCTCTAACTTATCGATTTAAATGCTAATCATTATTAATAAATAACTGACTAAAAGAAAATCTAACTTCACTGCTACATTGTTTCATATTATGGTTATGGATTACAAGAAGAGAGGAATTTTACCTTCTCATTCTGTTCACCAAACACATCATATTCATCTTCACATATATTTTCATTACTACATTCATTCCCAACATGCTTATGTTTTTCATTTGTTTATCAACATGGTTTCCATGACAACTTCAACATCGTACTTCTCTTCATCAAACCTCACCACTTTCGTCTCCATACTGAGCTTCAATTTCATTACGTTTATATTAATTCTTTTTATTCCTATATACACCTTCACTTTCATAATGAATGTATTCATCATTGTATTCCTATACCCACTTTCATTTTCATCATTTTTATAATAATAATAATAATAATAATAATAATAATAATAATAATAATAATAATAATAATAATAAAAATAATAATCTATACTAATAATAAATCTGTACCAGAAATTTTTCTGGTAATTTTCGATTTTCCAAAAATAATTGGTCCTAACATATACAATTAACCACCCTGAAACCGAAAATCGCTTTTTTGACATTTTTGTTTGTATGTCTGTCTGTCTGTCTGTCTGTCTGTATGTTTGTTACCTTTTCACGCGATAATCACTGAACGGATTTCGATGAAAATTGGAATATAAATTAAGTTCGTTGTAACTTAGATTTTAGGCTATATGGCATTCAAAATACATTATTTAAAAGGGGGGTTATCAGGGGGCCTGAATTAAATAAATCGAAATATCTCGCTTATTATTGAATTTTGTGAAAAATGTTACATAACAAAAGTTTCTTTAAAAATAATTTGCGATAAGTTTCATTGCTTGAAAAATTTTGATAGGACTGATATTTAATGACATAAATGAGTTTTAAAATTAAAATAACTGCCATCTAAGGCCGTATAATGAAATAAAAAACAAATTACTTCGTCTATAAGGGGCCTTGGACAGCAACAATCGAAAGCTATGAAAGATAGCCTACAGATAATGTTTCTGTGTTTGTATGAAGTAATATCAGAAGCTAAATTGACCAATTTGTATAATTAATTATTAATTCACCATTGGAAAGTGAAGTTTCTCTAGATGGACATAATGCTATAATGTTATTACAGTAACTTCTGAGTGAATCGAGGACAGGTAAGATTAAAATAGCTTCTTATGCACAGAAATCTTGATAGGCTATTCTGTACATTCGTTTCCTGTATTTCCTAAAATAATTTTTATGACCAAATGAGTGGTCTCTGGATCAAAATGATCGCATTTTAATTATGCAAATACAATTTCAATTAAGTAACATAATAAACGATTTATCCTTATATCAAACACGAATGTTCCCTGGATCAAATGTCCTATTTTAATTATGTAATTACTTTATATTTATTTCTAACGGGTGCAGCGGAGCGCACGGGTACGGCTAGTAATAATGATAATAATAATAATAATAATAATAATAATAATAATAATAATAATAATAATAATAATGATTTATTTAACCTGGCAGAGTTAAGGCCTTCTCTAACACTCAACCAGGAGTAAAACTGCGTTACAAAAAACACTACAAATTTACAAAGTACACTACAATTTTACACACAAAACTGAATAAGATAATAATAATAATAATAATAAAATGTAAACAACAAGTAAGTAGAAATCAGACATAATATATGACATACAGAAAGAAAGAAAAAAGCATAATAAAATGTGAACAGCTGGTCAAAATAAATGAGACAAAGAAAGTATAAAGTATAAAAAAATAAGACAGTTAATAATAATAATAATAATAATAATAATAATAATAATAATAATAATAATAATAATAATAATAATATAAAAAATAAGAATAGTAGTAATAATAATAATAATAATAATAATAGGCCTAATAGTAGTAATAAAATAGTGCAGTACAAAGCATACAATGAATACAATATTTTTAAGTACACACAGTAAGGAAAATTATGATTATATATAGCTCAACTTATCACATTAGAGATATACCATTATCGGAAAATATGAAAACAAAAATATAAAATAAGTTAAATATCACTAGAACATAAAAAATGTGAATACGTGAAAACATGCAATACAACACTTGTCATAATAGTAAATTAGTTTGGTAACTCGTCATAAGATAATTTTCTAACTTGGATTTGAAAGATTTCAATGTTCGGCAGCCCTTGACTTCAGGCGGCAGAGAGTTCCGGTGACGAGAGGTAGCAACAGTGAAAGATGAGGAATACAAAGATGATGTGTGAAGTGGAATTTCTAGCGTGTTATCGCGTTATACAGAATGTAATAAAAAAATGTGCAAGGTTTCAGGCATGGATTCCTCATATGTATTGAAAAAAATTCACATCACTATGTGTTCGGAAATGCTTGGTTTTTGAGTAGGGCTTGTATGATCATTTGGGACCGTGTTCTGTCCCAGGGCGTACGAAAATAAGGTTAGTTGTTCACTGACTATAGGTATTGACGTGACGTCATATTTCGCCCGCGATACAGGCACTATTAGGTAACATTTGCATCATGTTTGTGTGCAGTTGACGTTCTATTAGTGAATCAGAACTAGACCCCGCGGGCTGTTCACAAGGCATTCTAGTGATAGAGAGTAATACTACGGTGAGCTTTCCAACAATTTAAATTAATTATTTATTTATTTATTTATTTATTTATTTATTTATTTATTTATTTATTTATTTATTTACTTATTTACTATTTATTTATTTACTCATTTACTCACTAATCTACCCATATACCCATTTACCCATTTACTCATTTATTTATTCATTTACTCATTTATTTATTTATTTATTTACTCATTTATTTATTTATTTATTTACTTATTTACTATTTATTTATTTATTTACTCATTTACTCACTCATCTACCCATATACCCATTTACTCATTTACTCATTTATTTATTCATTTACTCATTTATTTATTTATTTACTCATTTATTTATTTATTTATTTACTCATTCACCCATATACCCATTTACTCATTCACTCTTTTATTCATTTAATAATTTATTAATTTATTTATTTATTCATTCACATACTCATTTACTCATTTATTTATTTACTTATTTATTTATTTACTTATTTATTTATTTATTTATTTACTCATTTACCCATATACGCATTTACACATTTACTCATTTATTTATTAATTTACTCATTTATTTATTTACTCCTTTATTTATTTATTTATTTATTTATTTATTTATTTATTTATTTATTTATTTATTTATTTATTTATTTATTTACTCATTCGCTCATTAACCCATATACTCATTTACTCAATTATTCATTTATTAATTAATTTATTTATTTATTCATTCATTTACTCATATATTTCTTTATTTACTTATTTATTTATTTATTTATTTACTTATTTACTCGTTTATTCATTTATTTACTCATTTATTCATTTATTTACTCATTTATTCATTTATTTACTCATGTATTCATTTTTAGTAGGTTATTTTACGACGCTTTTTATCAACATCTAAGTTATTTAGCGTCTGAATGAGATGGTGATAATGCTGGTGAAATGAGTCCGGGGTCCAACACGAAAGTTACCCAGCATTTGTTCATATTGGGTTGAGGGAAAACCCCGCAAAAAACCTCAACCAGGTAAATTGCCCCAACCGGGAATCGAACCCGGCCCTGGTTTCGCGGCCAGACGCGCTAGCCGTTACTCCACAGGTGTGGACTTCATTTATTTATTTATTTATTTATTTATTTATTTATTTATTTATTCATTCATTCATTCATTCATTCATTTATTTATTTATTTATTTATATATTTATTTATTTATTTATTTATTTATTTATTTATTTATTTATTTATTGATTCATTCATTCATTCATTCATTTATTTATTTATTTATTTATTTATTTATTTATTTATTTATTTATTTATTTATTTATTTATTTATTTATTTATTCATTCATTCATTCATTCATTCATTCATTTATTCATTTATTTATTTATTTATTTATATATTTATTTATATATTTATTTATTCATTTATTCATTCATTCATTTATTTATTTATTTATTTATTTATTTATTTATTTATTTATTTATTCATTCATTCATTCCTTTATTTATTTATGTATTTATTTATTTATTTATTTATTTATTTATTTATTTATTTATTTATTTATTTATTTATTTATTTATTTATTTATTTATTTATTTATTTATTTATTTATTTATTCATTTATTTATTTACTGTCAAATTTTGTTGTCAATTTTAGAAACAAATTAGTATTATATATTTTTAAAACCATAAGTTTTTCCAATCCAAATGTTTACTTTGTCGCTTTTTTTCTTTAAAACAAAATTTCACAACATACAGTATGTGCCTTTTTCTCAGAAACTAATATAGGTAGAAGCATGAGGTTTTTATAGCTTATCTACAGTATTACATTGCTCGCTGAGTTCTAGTTTCAGATCATTTGGATAAAAACGTTGTTGTACATGAATATCAATGTAATTTTGTTTCTAAAATTGGCAACAAAATTTGACAGTAAATAAATAAATAAATGAGTGAGTAAATAAATAAATGAATGAAAAATTAATCAATGAATCAATCAATGAGTGAGTAAGTGAGTAAATAAGTAAATAAATAAATACTTCACTAACACAATCAAAAGAATAACAGCTAATCTAGCGTCAACACTCTCAGCCTTGAAAAGAACCTGATCCAAACTTTAGTGATGCCCCGCCTTGTTCATTTCAATCACTTTATTCTTATTCCTCCTACTATCACGCCTTCCATGTTCTGAAAACAGGCTATTACAATTTTATTTCTAACTAGCCGCACCCGTGCGCTCCGCTGCACCCGTTAGAAATAAATATAAAGTAATTACATAATTAAAATAGAACATTTGATCCAGGGAACATTCGTGTTTGATAGAAGGATAAATCATTTAATATGTTACTTAATTTAAATTGCATCCAAATAATTAAAATGCGATCATTTTGGTCCAGAGACACTCATTTGGTGCAATGACAATTCCTTTAACATGTTTCTAATTTTTATTACATGCAACCATAGTTTAATGAAGATTGACATCATTTAGATTTAATGTGTATATTTTATTTTACTTGTTATAGGTTTCCATTGAATTATGGTAATAACTTAATTTTAACCCTTGTTTTCTACGTATTCAGTAAATAGCGCTTGGCCCACTATGGTTCTGAACCCTTCAAATAACTTAAATTATATTATATTATATATTATATATTATATTATATTATATTATATTATATTATATTATATTATATTATATTATATTATATTATATTATATTATATTATATTATATTATATTATATTATATTATATTATATTATATTATATTATATTATATTATATCAGAAGTTACTGTAATAACATTATAGCATTATGTCCATCCAGAGAAACTACACTTTCCAATGGTGAAATAATAATTAATTATACAAATCGGTTAATTTAGCTTCCGATATTACTTCATACAAACACAGAAACATTATCTGTAGGCTATCTTTCATAGCTTTCGATTATTGCTGTCCAAGGCCCCTTATAGACGAAGTCATTTGTTTTTTTAATTCATTACACGGCCTTAGATGGCAGTTATTTTAATTTTAAAACTCATTTATCTCATTAAATATCAGTCCTATCAAAATTTTTCAGGGAATAAAACTTATCGCAAATTATTTTTAAAGAAACTTTTTTTATGTAACATTTTTCACAAAAATCAATAATAAGCGAGATATTTCGATTTATTTAATTCAGGCCCCCTTATAACCCCCCTTTTAAATAATGTATTTTAAATGCCATATAGCCTAAAATCTAAGTTACAACGAACTTAATTTATATTCCAATTTTCATCGAAATCGGTTCAGCCATTATCGCGTGAAAAGGTAACAAACATACAGACAGACATAGAAACAAAAATTTCAAAAAAGCGATTTTCGGTTTCAGGATGGTTAATTATATATGTTAGGACCAATTACTTTTGGAAAATCGAAAATTATCAGAAAAATTTCGGCTACAGATTTATTATTAGTATAGATTGAGTCCATTCCCTTAAAAGCCACTTGCAAAATAATAGTAGAAGCTTGTTGCCATGGTTATGAAATGCAAATTGCGGACCCATTACTCAGCCATCGCAGAGTTAAGTTTAGTATTACATTTCTAATGTTATGAATTAAATTCGGGTTCTCTAGAGCCGTAAGCCTACTGGAAGCCATGATGAGGTAAAACAATTAGGTACAGAGATTTGATGCATCTCCTGTCGCTTACATATTGCGTTCACGTATTTACACGTTTAAGTTTAAATATTTGTGTTCAGCTAGAGGCCAACGTAAGAAAGACATCAGTGGATTAAGAGCTGCTGAAATGAGAAGTGATGTTATGAAATCACGACCTCTCTGGTCTTCCTTTTGCTCTGATGATGGATCCGAAACATGTACGAGGCGCATCCAGAAAGTAAGTATCCCGATTTTTTCCCCTTGAAAGTAAACGTAATTAGCCGTGTCAATTGCGCATACGTAACACATCTATGACGTATCAATCATATGCCAGCCGGACAGGTCCCGCCTGGTGCCAGTAGCGTGGCAGCAGTGGTCCGAAATGGAAGCTCTTATTCCTTCTCCCGCCGCCTGCGATGTTCGGTCGGTGATAAAGTTCTTTAATGCACAAAGCATTGCGCCAATTGAAATTCATCGGCAGCTCTGTCAGGTCTATGGGTCGAACATCATGAGTAAGCAGATGGTGCGTCACTGGTGTAGGCAGTTTTCCGAAGGTCGTCAAAGTGTCCATGATGAAGAGCGCAGTGGGCGACCGTCCCTCATCAATGATGATCGTGTTGAGCTGGTGCGGCAGTGCATCATGGAGAACCATCGCTTCACGATTACGGAGCTGAGCAGCCATTTTCCGCGGATATCGCGATCCTTGTTGCATTAGATTGTCACTAAGCACTTGCTGTTCAAAAACGTGTGTGCCAGGTGGGTGCCGAAAAACCTGACACCCGAACACAAAATGCAACGTTTAGGAGCAGTACTGACATTTCTGCAACGGTATCACGATGACGGCGACGAGTTCCTCGATAGGATCGTCACGGGCGATGAGACTTGGATTTCGCACTTCACCCCGGAAACCAAGCAGCAGTCAATGCATTGGCGGCATAGTGGATCTCCGGTCAGGACGAAATTCAAACAGACGCTGTCGGTACGGAAAGTGATGTGCACGGTGTTCTGGGACAGGAAGGGCATTCTGCTCATTGACTTCCTTCCAAGAGGTGAAATAGTGAACGCTGACCGTTACTGTGAAACACTGCGAAAATTGCGACGTGCCATTCAAAACAAGAGGCGTGGAATGCTTACTGCAGGTGTTGTGCTCCTCCATGACAATGCTCGTCCACATACGGCTCGGCGCACAGCAGCTGTTTTGACGGAATTTGGCTGGGAGTTGTTTGATCATCCACCCTACAGTCCTGATCTTGGTCCCAGCGATTTTCACATTTTCTTGCACCTCAAGAAATTCCTGTCCTCCGGTGAGCGTTTTGGCAACGACGAAGAGCTGAAGACGTCTGTCACACGCTGGTTCCATTCACAGGCGGCAGAGTTCTACGACAGAGGGATACAAAAGTTGATCCCACGATACAAGTGTCTCAATTCTGATGGTGGCTATGTTGAAAAATAGCTGAAATATTGCTGTACATGTTGCCAGTAAATGTTTTCCTGAAAGTGTGTTCTTTTTTTAAAAAAAATAGGGAAACTTACTTTCTGGATGCGCCTCGGATCAGCCCATGTCAAAAATATGTTTACAGAGAAAAAATAGGATAAATAAATTTAAAAAAATGTTAGCAAAAACGTACAAGGAAGAAAGAGAATTCCTGTTAATTTTTTACAATATTCTCATTTTAAGTTACTATCCCTTAGAATTCTATATACCATTCTATTTCACTTCATTTTGACATTTCTTCTCCTGTCCTGACTTTGACTCGTTGTTTCGTATGAAAAATCCCAAACCTGACCCCGAGCCGCCTGTGATAATGAAAGCAGAGCCACAAAAATAGATTTCTTTCCAGCAGTTTGTGCACAAAAAATATATTCTAACTGTAACTTCCGTACACTGTTTCATAAAAAAATATATATATGTATAATTATTGCACAGATTAACACAATTGTACAGTACAACTAAACGAATTAACACTAGCTAGAAATCTTTGATTACCGTGGGATTAGAAAACATTCCATACTGAGCCGTAAAAAAATTGCTATCCTAGGTAATGTAGTTGTAGAGAAAACTAACTTTCTTTTCAACAATGATTAATGATAAAATTGCTCTGCGAACTCTATCAGGTGTCCTTAACCCTTAAATTGACAAAGTATCCTATAGAATACAACAGGTTAATAGGCTATATGCTATAATTTTAATAGAACAATAGAAAAAAAATTGTTAGGAAAATTAAAATTTCAAAGCACTATAATGTTGTACAACATATAAAATATGGACATTGCGATAGTTGTTTTCTTTACAGTCCGACACGGTTTAATAAACTATTGTGAGAAATGAAGTTTTGCCAAATTAAGGAGTTTATATCACAACCCATCACAGTAAAAAACAGCTTGTTACGAATCCCTACAATAAGCCTCGGAATAGGACTGATTCTCTGGCACGACCACAGAAAAGGAATAAGGTTTTGAGATTTGGCACTTGGAACGTAACTAGTCTTTATAGAACAGGAGGGGTAACATTAGTAGCTAAAGAACTAACTAGATATAGAATAGACTTCGTGGGAGTACAAGAGATTAGGTTAGATGGGAATGGCATATCACAAATAGGAGATTACTTGTTGTATTATGGGGAAGGAAACAATAATCACCAATTAGGAACAGGATTCTTTGTTCATAAAAGAATAAAATCAGCAGTAAAAAAGGTCGAATTTATCAGTGACAGGTTATCATATTTAGTACTTAAGGGTAGATGGTGCGACATCATAGTTATAAATGCTCACGCCCCTACAGAAGAGAAAGACGACCATATAAAGGATAGCTTCTATGAGGAATTGGAACATACTTTTGATCAGTTCCCTAGATATCACATGAAAATTTTATTGGGGGATTTCAACGCTAAAGTAGGACGGGAGGATATTTTTAGACCAACTACTGGAAAAGAGAGCCTACACGCAATTAGTAGTGACAATGGAGTTAGATTAGTCAACTTTGCCACATCGAAAAATTTAATTCTCAAAAGTACAACATTCCCCCACAAGGATATACATGAATATACTTGGACTTCTCCAGATGGATTGACACACAACCAAATAGATCACATCTTGATAGATAAACGGAGACATACTAGTATAATAGACATTCGAACTTTTAGGTGTGCAGACTGTAATTCTGACCATTATTTGGTGATTGGAGAATTAAGAGAAAGATTATCAGTAGCCAAGCGAGTAGAGCAACAAGTTAATGTTACTAAATTCAATATTTTGAAATTAAAGGCCGAGGAAGCTAAGCAAAATTATCAGGTCGAAATTTCGAATAGGTTTGCCACTTTAGAAAGTTCCGACGAAGTTGAGAAAGAATTAGATGTTAATAGCGTGTGGGAAAATATCAGAGATAGTATCAAAATTGTAGCTGAGCAGAGCATAGGTTATTATGAAACTAAGAAAAAGAAACCGTGGTTTGATGAAGATTGTTGCATGGTAGTAGAAAGAAGGAAACAGGCAAAATTGAAATTCTTACAGGATCCAGTTGAGGAGAAGAGAGATAATTATTTCAATGAAAGGCGGGAAGCAAGTCGTACACTTAGGAATAAAAAGAGAGGTTACTTGAAGAAAAAACTGAATGAGGTAGAAACAAATAGTAAGAATAAAAACATTCGAGATTTATATAAGGGTATAAAGGAATTTAAGAACGGATATCAGCCAAGGGTAAACGTGATCAAGGATGAGAATGGTGACTTGCTTGCAGACTCTCCATCAATCCTAAACAGATGGAAAAACTATTTTGCGCAACTACTAAATGTACATAGGCCAAATAGAAATGATCGGGACGAAATTGAAATACAAACTGCTGAACCATTTATACCCGAACCCACGCTTTCAGAAGTCGAAATTACGATAGAAAATCTGAAAAAGTACAAGACTCCAGGTATTGATCAAATTCTAGCAGAATTAATACAAGAGGGTGGAAGGACATTATCTAACGAAACTTGTACTTGCAATTTGGGAAAAGGAAATTGTACCAGAACAATGGAAGGAGTCCATAATCGTGCCTATTTTTAAAAAGGGGGACAAAACCAACTGTGGTAAATTTCGAGGAATATCACTTTTGTTGACGTCGTACAAAATTTTGTCCACTATTCTTTTGAGAAGATTAACTCCGTACGTAGATGAAATTATTGGGGATCATCAGTGCGGTTTTCGGCGTAATATATCGACTATTGATCAGATTTTTGTATTCGACAGATATTGGAGAAAAAAATGGGAGTATAAGGGTACAGTACATCAGTTATTCATAGATTAAAAAAAGGCATATGTCTCGGTTAAGAGGGAAGTATTATATAATATTCTTATTGAATTTGGTATTCCCAAGAAACTAGTTCGATTAATTAAAATGTGTCTTAGTGAAACTTACAGCAGAGTCCGTATAGGTCAGTTTCTATCTGATGCTTTTCCATTCACTGCGGGCTAAAGCAGGGAGATGCACTATCACCTTTACTTTTTAACTTCGCTTTTGAATATTCCATTAGGAAAGTTCAGGATAACAGGCAGGGTTTGGAATTGAACGGATTACATCAGCTTCTTGTCTATGCGGATGACGTGAATATGCTGGGAGAAAATCCACAAACAATTAGGGAAAACGCGGAAATTCTAGTTGAAGCAAGTAAAGCGATAGGGTTAGAAGTAAATCCCGAAAAGACTATGTCTCGTGACGAGAATATTGTACGAAATGGAACTATAAAAATTGGAGATTTATCTTTCGAAGAGGTGGAAAAATTCAAATATCTTGGAGCAACAGTAACAAATATAAATGACACTCGGAGGAAATTAAACGCAGAATAAATATGGCAAATGCGTGTTATTATTCGGTTGAGAAGCTCTTATCATCCAATCTGATGTCCAAAAATCTGAAAGTTACAAATTATAAAACAGTTATATTACCCGTTCTTCTATATGGTTGTGAAACTTGGACTCTCACTCTGAGAGAGGAACATAGGTTAAGGGTGTTTGAGAATAAGGTAAAGGTAAAAAGGTAAAAGGTAAAGGTATCCCCGTAACATGCCATGAAGGCACTTGGGGGGCATGGAGGTAGAGCCCCATGCTTTCCATGACCTCGGCACTAGAATGAGGTGGTGTGGTCGGCACCACGCTCTGACCGCCTTTTACCCCCGGGAAAGACCCAATATTCAATTTTATAGGAGGCTGAGTGAACCTCGGGGCCGTTCTGAAAGTTTGGCAACGAGAAAAAATCCTGTCACCACCTGGGATCGAACCCCGGACCTTCCAGTCCGTAGCCAGCTGCGAAAATATTTGGGGCTAAGAGGGATGAAGTTACAGGAGAATGGAGAAAGTTACACAACACAGAACTGCACGCATTGTATTCTTCACCTGACATAATTAGGAACATTAAATCCAGACGTTTGAGATGGGCAGGGCATGTAGCACGTATGGGCGAATCCAGAAAAGTATATAGAGTGTTAGTTGGAAGACCGGAGGGAAAAAGACCTTTAGGGAGGCCGAGACGTAGATGGGAGGATAATATTAAAATGGATTTGAGGGAGGTGGGATATGATGATAGAGAATGGATTAATCTTGCACAGGATAGGGACCGATGGCGGGCTTATGTGAGGGCGGCCATGAACCTTCGGGTTCCTTAAAAGCCATTTGTAAGTAAGTAAGTATTTCACAGTTACGTAAAATTTCACGAACTTGAACCAAATACCTTACCATAATAATACCGAACAGCTAGCAATTTTACGTGCGAACGACACTGGTTCTGCTACCTAGGCGGCCGGTGTGGTGATACTCGCGAATCTAGTTGTAATCAACTGCAATGTATATTGTAGCTGGGCTTGTTAATAGTTTTATTAATTAGTGCTGTGTTAAAATGTCAGGGTGTATATATACATACTTACTTACTGGCTTTTAAGGAACCCGGAGGTTCATTGCCGCCCACAGATAAGCCCGCCATTGGTCCCTATCCTGAGCAAAATTAATCCAGTCTCTACCATCATATCCCACCTCCCTCAAATCCATTTTAATATTATCTTCCCAACTACGTCTCGGCCTCCCCAAAGGTCTTTTCCCCTGCGGCCTCCCAACTGACACTCTATATGCATTTCGGGATTCGCGTATACGTGCTACATGTCCTGCCCATCTCAAACGTCTGGATTATATATTCCTAATTATGTCAGGTGAAGAATACAATGCGTGCAGCTCTGCGATGAGGAACTTTCTCCATTTTCCTGTAACTTCATCCCTCTTAGCCCCAAATATTTTCCTAAGAAACTTATTCTCAAACACCCTTAATCTCTGTTCCTCTGTCAAAGTAAGAGTCCAAGTTTCACAACCATACAGAACAACCGGTAATATAACTGTTTTATAAATTATAACTTTCACATTTTTGACAGTAGACTAGATGACAAAAGCTTCTCAATCGAATAATAACACGCATTTCCCATATTTATTCTGCGTTTAATTTCCTCCGAGTGTCATTTATATTTGTTACTGTTGCTACAAGATATTTGAATTTTTCCACCTCTTCGAAAGATAAATCTCCAATTTTTATAGTTCCATTTCGTACAATATTCTCGTCACGAGACATAGTCTTTTCGGGATTTACTTCTAACCCTATCGCTTTACTTGCTTCAACTAGAATTTCCGCGTTTTCCCTAATTGTTTGTGGATTTTCTCCCAGCATATTCACGTCATCCGCATAGAGAAGAAGCTGATGTAACCCATTCAACTCCAAACCCTGTCTATTATCCTGAATTTTCCTAATGGCATATTCTAGAGCGAAGTTAAAAACTAAAGGAGATAGTGCATCTCCCTGCTTTAGCCCGCAGTGAATTGGAAAAGCATCAGATAGAAAATGGCGGCCTATACGGACTCTGCTGTAAGTTTCCCTAAGACACATTTTAATTAATCGAACTAGTTTCTTGGGAATACCAAATTCAATAAAAATATTATATAAAACTTCTCTCTTAACCGAGTCATACGCCTTTTTTTAATCTATGAATAACTGATGTACTGTACCCTTATACTCCCATTTGTTCTCCAATATCTGTCGAATACAAAAAAATCTGATCAATAGTCGATCTATTACGCCGAAAACCACACTGATGATCCCCAATAATTTCATCTACATATGGAGTTAATCTTCTCAAAAGGATATTCGACGAAATTTTGTACGACGTCAACAAAAGTGATATTCCTCGAAAGTTACTACAGTTAGTCTTGTCCCCCTTCTTAAAAATAGGCACGATTATGGACTCCTTCCATTGTTCTGGTACAATTTCCTTTTCCCAAATTGCAAGTACAAGTTGATACATTTTGTTAGATAATGTCCTTCCAGCCTCTTGTATTAATTCTGTTAGAATTTGATCAATGCCTGGAGACTTGTACTGTTTCAGATTTTCTATCGCAATTTCGACTTCAGAAAGTGTGGGTTCCGGTATGAATGGCTCAGCAGTTTGTATATATGTATATAGGGTGTATATATGCTGTTTATAATTGCTACAAAATTACAGCATTACAAACTGCTCCAAATCGCACTTTCGATTTCCGAGGGATCATAAAACGTGAGTCAACAACATTCTTTAGTAGGCCTATTTCCTTCGTCTTTGTGTTGATAGAAGAATACAAATTAGCTTTTTATTTTGGCCTAATAAATGAATAGAAGTTAAAATGTATTGGAAATTTTAAGGTTTTATCAAATTAAGTTTTATTGTTGTCCACATGCCTTTACTAATTATTACAAGCATCAGATTACTATCAATTTTATCTTTGCAGTTGTCAGTAATGTGTATATAAAGCATTATTGTAAATTCATTCTTAATGTCAAAATTGATTTTGTCTCACTAAAGCAAAGAGAAAATATGTAACAATTAATTACGGAAAGTAATATGAAGTATACAATATTTCTCATAATAGGACCTATGCAGCTTTGGTATAAGATAGTAATTTTACATTAAATACTCTCAGGGACAAAAAAACCGGACACTTCTATATTTGCTTGTATTTTGTTGCCAATTATTTCAAAATGAAACAAAACCCATTTAAACAAAATAATGTTTCATTTAGCACCTTATACGACAACATTTGAAAAAAAATCTCTGATGAGAAAATTTACAGAATATTACAAAGGGCGTATAACTATGGCATAGTTTTGTCTAACTGTTTTTTCATTTTATGGTGCCTTAAACATTAAAAATTCTTTTTAGTAACGGGTATTACCCCCTCTGGCTTAATAACTGCATCCATACGTCTTGGCATGCTCTCAATTTGGTTAGCAATGTCTTCTTGAGGAATAAGTTCCCATTCTTCGCAAGTGCTCGCCTCAACTCTTGTAACGATTCTGGTCTCGGTCGTCTATTCTTAACACGCCGTCCCAGCATGTCGCACAAGTGTTCAATTGGGTTCATGTCTGGACTCCTTGCTGGCCATGGAAGAACATGGATTCCCACTTCTTGGAGATAATTTCCGACCACATGGGCAATATGCGGCAGCGCATTATCATGCATTAAAACAAAATTACCGCCTACAAATTGGCCAAATGGCACAACGTGATCACCCAAACATTCATTTATATACTTATCAGCTGTTAGTCTTCCATTTTCAACAAAAACCAACTCTGTACGAGCATCCGTACACACTCCTGCCCAAACCATCACTCCACCACCTCCATACGGCACATTTTCGGAAATGCAACACTGTGAAAATCGTTCTCCCCTCCTTCTCCAAACTCTTTCACGTCCATCAGGTGAGCACAGATTGAAACGGGACTCATCGGTGAACAGAACACAGCTCCACTGTCCATTTCTCCAATCCCTGTGATCATTTGCAAAACGCAGTCGTTCAACTCGATGCATCCTGAGAAGTCTGGGACCAGTTGCAGGTCTACTTGACATCAGTCCACTTGCTTTTAACCTCCTTCTAACTGTTTTGGCCGAAATTGGGCGTCCATGCATGTTAACAAATTTCTGGGCTACACTAGTAGCTGGCAGGTTGCGCTCCCTAAGAACTCTCAACACCATATACCTGTCTTCATTTGGATTTGTAGCTCTTGGACGACCCGAACCTGGTCTTCTGGTATATTCTAGGGTCTCTCTATACCGTTTTATGGCATCATGGATTGTGCTTCTAGCCATATTCATAACATTTGCAATGTAACGTACACTGCGTCCATCATCGTAAAGGGCTACAGCTCGAGCCACATCTTCAGGTCGCATCTTGTTTTAAGACAAAAAAATGTTACAACCCCACTTAAACTCAGAAAATGTAAAAATAAAGAAATAACGAATGATAACGATAATGAAGCACAAAATGGTTGAGACAAAATTGTTATAGCTGAGACTCCGAAAGCAAAATTGGAATATTTGGTTGTAATGGCTTGTTTATAAAACAAAAAAAGTCAACAATGTATACACGTCTCCATAACAACAGATGGCTACCAAAATATTGTATGAGAAGATAATGTTTTGTAAAATACCAGCAAATATTAAAGTGTAAGGTTTTTTTTTTTTTTTGTCCCTGAGTGTATTATCCTCCCTCAATATAGTCGCCGTTGGTCGCTATGCACGTTTGCCAACGTTGGTGTAGCTGCTGGAAGCACCGCTGAAAGATGTTGGCAGGAAGATGCCGTATGGCTTCTCTTGTGGCAGTCATGACCTTTTCGGCCACATAAAAATTACGCCCTCGTAGGATTGATTTCATGAGGGGAAAGAGAAAAAAAATCGCATGGTGCGAGATCAGGTGAGTACGGAGGGTGTGGCAAAACAGCGACCTGTTGCCTTGCAAGTTCCTCTTGGACAAGGATGGAGCGATGTGCAGGGGCGTTGTCGTGTAGCAACAACCAATTCTTCCTATGCCAAAGCTCAGGACGCTTACGACGAATTGAATTGCGTAAACGGCCAAGAATCTCTTTGTAGAGGCTCTTGTCTACAGTTGCACGTTGTGGGATGAATTCTATGTGAACAATTCCATTTGAATAAAAAAAAACTGTTAAAGCATCACCTTGCCTTTTGACCTGTCTTGTTGCGGATTTTTCTGTCGTGGAAATAATGGCGTTTTCCAGGTGGTGGATTGTCGCTTCAGTTGCGGATCGTAGAGGAAACACCATGTTTCGTCTCCAGTTATGATCGGTTATAGCAGTTTCGCCTAATTTCTGACAGAACGTGACGTTTGCCAGTTGCTCAAACTGCAACATACTCGAGTTCCGACGCGCGCATTCAAATCACCGTCACAACAAAGACCGTAGTTCTGCTTACACTATATGCACGTAACTGTATGATGCTGGGACGAGAGACTAACTGACAAGGTACCATATCACGGCGCCACCTATCCGTTCTAGTGCACCACACCGCCACTATGCCCTCAGTCTCAGAACTTAATTAATGTACCACGTATATGTGGACGTAATTCCATCCCGCTCCGCTAGATGTCAGGTCCGCGATATTTCGCACTCACGTCAATGCTGCTAGTATACAGCTGTCCGGTATTATTATAGTAAGGTATTTGTTTGAACCATCGCCGGGTCGCAGCCTGTCATATTTTGTTTACCAGTATCAAGGAACCTTATCATTCCTTGTATATTGCTTCAAGTTCTGCAATTTATCCCACCATAAGCTTGCAGTTTATCATCATTTTTTCGCTGTGACAAGAAGACTACTATTGCTTTTACATTACCTACGTCAAATCTCCGCGACTTAAACCAGTCCGTCATCTCGTGGCTGCCGGCGTCAAGCAGTTTCAGATTACTGTCGTCGTACGTCAAACCCGGCAAGCAGCCAAGCGACTCGTCGCAGCTAATAAGGTACCGCTGCGGTCGGTGTCGATACTTGCGCTCCTGTGCCGCCAGCCTCTCTCAATGCGATACGGTAACAAATCTCCCCGCTGCGTGCGTGGGGTCCTGGTCGGCCCCGCCCTCCGCACCGCTCGCGGGCCAGCGCTGACGTCGTGTGATGGATTGCGAAGGAAACGTCCGTGGATCAGCTCCAGATTCACTCTTTCTGCCTCGCTATGAGGCTCGAACGGACATTGATGAATGCGAACACTCTTATCGAGATGGAGACAACATTTCGGACGCAAATAAACAAAACTACGTAGCGTGTTGCGGGGGTGTATGCAAAACAGAGGTCCAAATAGGCCAATTATAATGTCATTCGTCTTCGTCGTTTTTTGGGAGTACAGGAACTCTCTTTTCCTTTGCTTCTTTCCTACTTCACAGTTTCCTTCTTTCATCTCTTTCTCATATTTTTACTTATTTCTCTTCTGCCCTTCCTCTTGTCCACATTAATTTGTTTCTATTATTCTCTGTCATTGCTCCTCTCATTCACTATTGATCAGATTTTTTGTATTCGATAGATATTGGGTAGTAAGAATAAAGCTTAAGTACTTTCTCAATGTTTATACTTTTGAGTATGAGCACTTCCTGTGATTATATACTCGTAACCACTAGAACATACTCATATTCGTAAGAATAAAGACATCGAAAAAAAAAAAACGAATCGAAAAATCGAAAGAGAATTGGGAGGAAAAATTTTAAAACGTACGCAAAACGCGTCCTTGCAAGGGGTTGGGGGCCGTACAAAACTAAATATGTGAGCTCCAAGCCTGTTGGCCACTAGTCTCACTCCGGGTTACGCTGCTCCACTGAAGGAACTCTAGAAAATTTTGAAGGGGAAGCCGAAATTGGACGTAACCTCTTAGGTACCACATACGCGAGGGGGACTGAGATTTGATCAAGTGATCACGGAACGGGAAGAGGAAGAGATGGCTGGTGTTTGCCGTTAGGATGGCAAGACGCTGTCATCTGTTGTTCGATGACAATGCATGTGAAGGCCGTCGGAAGAAGCGCCGTGAAATCTAAATCTGCAATTTGAGAGGTCCCTGTCCTTTCAATTGCGACTAATTGAGTGACCTATATTTAATAGACAATTTATAAGTTCTGAACTAGGGCATACGTCATTTATAATAAGGGGAATATATATGGAGAAGGGCATATAGATCCGTGGCCCATTTCTTATAGGGCTCATCCCGACATTTGTCTTACGCCTGAGGAAAACCACGCAATACCTTAGGCAGGGTGAGTTGTCTCATATAAGAGACTAGCCAATTTGGCTATTATGTAGGACGTGATTGTTGTCATGAGCCTTGTTGATTTGTCTCAATTCCGAGACCAGCCATTTGGCTATATGATGGCTCAATTGCGAAGAGGGGGGAGAGATGAAATTGTTAATTAATTTAGAGTTAATTAGGGAGATTCATGGGGATATGAGTGCAGGTCCGTGGCCCATTTCTTTTAGGGCTCATCCCGACATTTGTCTTAGCGCCTTAGGAAAACCACGGAAAAACCTTAGGCAGGATGAATAAAGACATTCCACCTCACGCGAATATATACTCATCTCTACAGCCTTCTTGATCGTTTAAAAGTTAGTATGTACTCGTGTTACCTATCCTCTTTCACCACATTGCACCGTGATGCTCAGTTTTATTTATAGACTTTCACATGCTATCCGCATGTTGTAGTGGTTTGTGTTTTGCTTTTTGTAAATTTTAATAATGCATAAATAAATACATTAAATAAATAAATAATTAAATAAATGAAATAAATAAGTAAATTAAATAAATAAGATAAATTAATTAAATAAAATAAATAAATGAATAAATAAGTAAATAAATAAATAAACATGAAAGAGAGAGTGAATCAGATAAGTGACGTTAATAAACAGAAAACAAGAAAATAGAACTGGGAAATCGTCATTACGGGATGTTGGATAGAGATTACAGTCCATTTCTAGAATTCCAGTTATGCTAATTCTATTTTTATTATAGAGAGTTATATATATAGTTATATATATATATATATATATATATATATATATATATATATAACTTAAAGTTACAAGTAATTGCATTTTGCAATTCAAATTTTACAAAATAAACTGTAATTGTTAATTATATTTAACAATACAATCTAACCTTATAATTTGGTAGCCATTCATATTTTATAGGTTATGTTTTTTATGAATAATAAATACGTGTTTAACCTTTTTCACATTTACTTTTGTGAAGCGTTAAAGGCTTCTGAAGTTTGTATTTTTCTATATTTTTCCATGAGGTACTGCATTGTTCATAAATTCTGCCATTTTTTTTTTTATTTAAACTTTAAACTGAACACAAATAAACAATATTCAGAATTGAGCCTGCTACAAACCATACAGAATAGCATGAGAACGAACTTATAAATATGAGAACATACTAGCTTTTATTCTTATCCAGCTTGAGTATATATTCTGTACAAGATGGACACTTGAGTATATTCTACTATGCTTCCATGTTATGAGTACGTAATCAAAAATGAGTAGGTACTCAAATGTTTTTATTCTTACTAACAAGAGTATATACTAAAAAAAAGTCCAGTATATACTATATACTCATGTTTATTCTTACTACGGATTGGAGAAAAAAAAATGCGACTATAAGGGTACAGTACATCAGTTATTCATAGATTTCAAAAAGGCATGTGACTGGGTTAAGAGAGAAGTTTTATATATATTCTTATTGAATTTGGTATCCCAAGAAACTAGTTCCATAAAATCCATACGTAACTTTTTTAATTCAATACTAGAACTATTAGAATTGACAAGATTAGGATATTTAAATATAATTTTGTTATATATTCTTGGGCCTAAATTACTACTATGATTAAATATTGTAGCAGTGTTGCATTTTGGTTCAAACAATCTTAAAGAATTCATACCTTTTGTTTCATAACTATGAGAATACAAATCAAAATTATTTCGATTTCTTATGTATGAATTTTATTAATGCAATATAATAAATGTGTCTGATTTCAAGAACATTACAGCCTAAAAAGAATTTTTGAGATGGAAAATCAATAGGTTTATGAAGTATTTTCTTCTGTAATAAAGAGAATTAAAATTGGTTTTAAATGAGCTACCCCATCCTATAATTCCATACATAATTACCGATTGAGATAAAGTTAAATATATTGTGCGTAATAAACTTACTGACTAGTAATTCCTCAATAAAACAAAATAATATATTATTTTACGTAATTTATTACAAAGGTAATTAATGTGTTGCTTCCATTTTAAATGATTGTCGAAAATTATATCTAAATACTTAACTTCAGAGGACTCTTTAATAATCGGACATTTACACTGTATAAGACAACAATCAGAATTATGTAATTTAATACTTAATATAGATGGAGGAGGTTTGTTACATTTTTCAGATAATGAGAATGGAATAATTATGGTTTAATTTCGTTGATAGAAAGATAATTTATGCCAAACCATCCTTTTTATTAATTTAAGTCCACTATTTTAATTATTATATGTATCATACTAGGTTTTCCATCAAAAAGTAAAACTGTGTCATCTGCATAAGAATAATGAACACCATTATAGTGTTGTAAGTCAATTTTTAATAAGTCATTAATATATAACATTTCACAGAAAAGGCCACAAATGATCAATATCTAAATAAAAACAATATTATTGTTCGTATTTCTGGTCAGTTGTAACCAATTTTTCTAGTTGATGGCGTTGATACCTCCGCTTAAGGTACGTTTTCCTCGGTGAGACTATTGCGATGATCGTTCAACGATTATTGTTGAAAGATGAAACGTTGAACGATAATCGTTGGTTATCATTTTGCTCGGAGCGTCTACGATTTGTTGATTTTTCACTAGTCGCGTGTTTTCATTCGCAATCGCATCGTTCTAGAGCAGCCGTGGCGAAAATGTGATCGTGCGCCGAACCACTGTGTAACCTGCAACGTGTATAGCACCTATGGAGGGAGGCGGACACCCCCAGGGGAAGTGAAGTCTGATTTATTAACAGACTTTCATTTTCCTTACGTCAAGCACTCAAATATAATTGTATACAGTACAAGGCTACAAACTAATATTTAGTACGTGTAACAAAGAAATAAATGAATAAGAAAACATAGGAAACATTATCACAACCTAAAATTAACTGTCTTCAGAATATGTCTGCGACAGAGTTTCAAAATCAGGAATTATGTCACTTACTGCCAGTCGTAGTTGATCACGAAGGTAATTGTCTGTCAGTCGTGATCTAAATTTGGTTTTTACTATTTTCATTGTTGAAAATAATGTTTCACAAACGTAAGTTATAGCGAACATGGCTGCAACAGAGCAAGCGAATGAACGAAGCTTCGGATATTAATTTTTTTTGCAAAGATTTGAAAAGTTCAACATTTTTCAAGTCCTTACATATAACTTTCATTTAACATCACGTTGTAAATCTGTGAATTTAAATTGAAGATCTAACCGTATTATTCGTATATCTGCTGAAAATAATCGACCTATAATAATAATAATAATAATAATAATAATAATAATAACACTTAACTTTTTAATGTTTCATGAGTAACATGTAGTATAATGCCGTTTTATGTTATACAACCGTTTTCCTCGTAATGCTTGTGAACAAATCATACATTTGATATTCTCACCATATTGGCAGCAAAAAAAAAATGAGTCCTCCCATCCTACTTGAAATTTTCATTTTTGTAGAGGTTCATGGTTTCGAGAGAGACATATGCCACTCGCAGGTCAGAGACAAATACAAATGGAACGGAGTTTGACTCCAGTGAGTGAGAGGATGGTGGTTGGAAAAGGTAGGAAGCAAGAGAAATGCATAGCTATCATTGTAAGCCACAATGTGCTCGTGAGTCACATTTTCGCCACGGCTGTTCTAGAGGAAGACTGTGTTTAACAGAATGAGTTTAATGAGTAGACGTAAAAGATTACTTAAATGCCTTTGATTGAGGAGATGGAAGACGACAAAATACTTCTCCATACGTATGGGATGAAAAGAGCCAAAAAAAAAAAACACCGTCTGCTTGAGCTCAATAATGAAGAGAGACTGTATCAAAAATTTAAATAACTTAATTAATAACTTAATTTTCCAACTTTATTGACAAACTCAGCTTATATATTGTCCTTGACCCTTTCATCCTTGTAGGACGCATGTGACAGCTGCCACAGTGAGGGATAATTCGCCACTTCCTCGAGAAGAATTTCATCATCCGCATCAGAAAACGAAGGAGCCATGATCCACGTCTTTCTCACAATAAACGTTAGCGACTGACGATCATATTCAACCTTTTTCTGAACGACTATTCAAGACGTACGATCGTCGTTAACGACTCTAGCGGCAGTCGCTCGAAGGAAAATAGTTCCATAGGAAATACAAAGAAATAGTGCTCAACGATTATCGTTGGACGATCATCGTTGAACGATCATCGCAATAATCGCACCGAGGAAAACGTACCTTTACTCTATTCATGTCGGGAATTTTGACCACACGTCATGGATGCACGAAGCCCTAGTAACCTGCTTGCGAAGCACCCTATACCCAGACTCAACGAAGCACTTGTTGACTGGAACACTTCACCTTTACAACTCGTCTAAACGTTCAACGCCCAACCACGATGAAACCCGATAAAAAACAAAAAGAGAGAGAAAGAGAAACAAAACGGGCGCGATGCTGCGAGCAGGATATGAAGTGAAACCCCCCGGAAACCAAGATGGTCAGTGCAGTCATGTCTAACGGAGAGTCGGGGGTAGGAGGACGTGCCAAATAAACGGGCAGTTACCCTATGCCTCCCGACCGGTGCGACGGCTAATGACTCACAGTGACCCGAACAATTCACAGATGAGATGCTTCCTCGTCCGCTGGTATGCAGCTCACAAAACCAGCCCGGAGAGCGTTGACCCCGCCAGGGAGCAGCCACTTATCAATTGATACCTACTCCATGTGGGAGGAGTGCACTCCACCAAGACGTCAAATCCTTTTCTATTATCTGCGCATCTTGTCAGCTTCAATCTCAGAAGGAGTACTACTCTCTCCACGTGTCATAGAGAAAGGGGAGAAAAAAACACTGGCGCTGAGAATGGCATCGGTGGATGTTGAAGAAGCACTGCATCCATAAGGTCATCGTAATGCATATGAAGTGAACTATATACAGGGTGATTCACGAGGATTTACCGTCCCTTACGGAGCTTATTTCCGAAGAAATAACGAGCAAAAATGTCATATAAACATTTGTCCTAATCTCAATATTTGCAGAGTTACACTAATTTGAAGTTGTTTGTAAAAAGTCTTTTTTTTTTCTTTTAGATAAATATTCATCTTCCCTCTTGCTTAAAAAAAAGTCCCTTGTGCAGACGCTTGTATTTCTCTATTTTGACTATGCTGACATTTTACTGACTGACCTTTCCAGCGACAACAAAACGAAACTTCAACGTGCTCATAATTTGTGTGTACGTTTTGTAAGCAATGTTCGTAAATATGATCATATTACCCCATCCCTGGAAACAATAGGTTGGCTTAAACTAGATAAGAAAAGAAATTTACATTCACTTCTCCTTCTCTTCGAAATCTTGAACTCTTCTATTCCTTCGTACCTGTCTTCTCGCTTCACTTACCTTTCTTCCCACCACAATCTGAACACACGCTCTCGCCATGAAACAATACTAACAATACCATCCCATCGCACCTCCTCACACTCATCCTCTTTCACAATAGCCCTGCCAAGACTCTGGAATTCGTTACCTGCTAGCATCAGGGACTGTCGAAATAAAATTGAATTCAAACGCAAACTTACTAGGCACTTGGTCAGTAATTGAGACTCGTTCAGACATGGTTTCTTGTAAATAGTTATCTTAATCTATCACAAAATATTTCAATATCCGGTAATTTCATCACTATAGAATTTTGTTATTGTAGGTTTAATTTGTAATTCAGTAAATACAAAAATATTCTTTCTTCTTAACTTCTAGCTTTCATTAATCAGGTAATCTTGTAGTACTTTAATTTTTATTGTAATTGTAATTGTAAATTTAATATTAATTGTAATTTTATTCTTCATATTATAGTTGTAATCTCCTGGTAGAGGGGCAGAGAAGGCCTGACGGCCTTATCTCTACCAGGTTAAATAAATAAATACTACTAATACTATTATACTACTACTAAGGGTAAAGGAATATTACAGATAAAGAATGAATTATTCAGGAGTATCATTTCTTTAATTAGCTAGTATTCTGAAGCTAAAAATTTGTTGTGAATTCCATAGTTGCTTCGTACAGAATTTTTTTCCATTCTTAACTACAAAATTACATTTTCTTGCACATTTATTACAACAATTGTTACAAATCACGCCACTCTTGTAAATTCTTCAAGACTGATCATTAGGATGCATAATTAAACTGTAAAGAATCAAGTTCCTAAAGTCGTATGATTTGTAACAATTTTTTTGATAAATGCGTAAGAATAATGTAATTTTTAGTTGAAAATTAAAAAACAAAGCAATTAACAACATATTTTTAGCTTCTGAACACCAGCCAATTAAAGAAATGATACTTCTGAATACTTCATTCTCTATTTTTAATATTTTTTTTACCCTTAAAACTAAATAAATACGAGTTTGTATTGCATCTTACATTGCCTGTGATGTCTCAGAAAAAAATGATATTTCATCAACTTCCGAGCCTTATTTACAAGTGGAATAGACACTGGTGATTCGAATTATCGGCCAGAAGATATGCAGGAGACAGCAAGCGAGTCAAAGTATCATGTTTGTCGCGTACTGCTAGAAGTTTCGCCCTTTTATTGTCAGACGTTCAGTGTTGACCCTAGGCCAGTAGATAGCATCTTGTTGCATGTATGTAGAGGTGTATGGTGAAAATTTTGTATAAATGTAAGGTATAAATTTACAAACACAGACATGTTTTGTACTGTTCCTGGAATTTTGGTCAATAAAAGCATCGGAGTTTACTAGTTCGGTCCCATGGTCAAAAATATATACTAGTTCGGTCCGGAGCCAAGAAGTAAACAATACTAGTTCGGTTCCAGGTCAATAAGGTAACAGTACTAGTTCGGTACCGGATCGAAAATAGAGCAGTAGGCTCTACTGCTTGGAAATCAACATTTTCCTTCTCATGCTATTCATGCTTTGGGCTGTCATAAGGCAGGGACGAGTAAATTCGTGACTCGAGACAGCTAGTTCATAATATATACTGTAACAACATTAAAATACGTGAGTATCGATATCATACCAACATGAAAACATGTCGGATTCGATACGACAGCTAATCCATTATATATAGTACAGGGACATCATTTTATTTTTACTAACATTTGTAATATTAACCTGGCTATACCTTTCGATCAACGGTTGAGAACGGAAACACAGTTTGCTATCCCCTTCCATGACTGGAGTTCGATGATACTGGCGTAAAATACTAATTAATCACTTTACTAGGTATAGGAGGGAAGAAAAGTAGTTCGTCCATTTACGTAAACTAGGAAATATCACGCTTTTGACTTTGATAACTTTCATTAGGTTTTTGTTTACTCGAAATACAGTACAGTATTAACAATGAGTGTTTTTACTCACGAACTGAGCTGTCCATGTGGCGTATTCATTATGCAGTGTATATTATACTGTCTACAGCACATTAGCGTACAATATAGAGAATGAAGTTAAATTGAAAAATAATCATAATATGGATATTTAAACACATTTTTTAAAATGGTGGCCGTTCATTTCGATACAGGCTTCAGTTCTAATGTGCATATTATCGCACTATACACTATTGCATTCTAATTCCAATTATCAGTTTCGTCCTTCGTACTAGTAACTCATGTTGAAATAATTTTATACCTATAAAAGAGTACCCTACGTACTGTAAATTCAATCTTCACTTCTGCCCTACCCGCACAGATAACAGACATGCTATCTACCGTCCGTCCAATGGTTATGTCGCAGGATCGTAGAAAGGGGGGAAATCACGTGACAGTTAATTACTTTTATTTAAGTTATTTTAAACAGTTGCGGGTGAGGGAAATCGGGATGCGACGTAGGCAAGCGGACGACAGCGACAATATGATTCAATATTGAAAGCTCTTTCGTCACTGGAAAACGCGAACATATTTCTGGAACGTACTATACTCACTAACTCAATACTGTTTAAGGCGACTTTGACTGTATACGCTTGGTTCTGTGAGGAGAACAGTTGGAAGTTAACTAGTAGAGGGGGTGGGAGTGAAGCACATTCAAAAACTCAGGTACAATAAAAATTGAAGTAAAAATAAAATGATGTCCCTGTATATACTGTAACACTCTATACTGCATAGTTCGGACCGGATTTACTGTATATATCAGATATGTATCTGATGGGACCGAAGTAGTATGCACCCAAAAGCATCACACAGAATTTATATTAATTTATTTCTTTAGGAATAGTCCTATTTAAAACGTAGATTTAAACTGATGATTTATTATTTTAACTTATGCTGAAAACATATATTTGCGTACAATAATTAAACATCTAGCATAAATCGAAACAGCGTCCACATTTTTTTGTTCTTCCTGTCTAATTACTGAAATTGGACTTAACTCGTTTTGGGAGAAAGCTCTTCAATTATAAGATCAGTTATTTATAAACATTTCTAAACATATTTGCAATCAGAATTAAACTAAATCCATTTGGGGTACGAAAATATACATTCCAAAGAAATGAAATAGCCAATAAAATTTTTTTTGGAAATGTTTCATGATTTTCCAGTGGAATCTCCCCTTAAATAACCGTCGGATCATTTTCTCCTACATTTTCACAGACTACACTGACTTAATCAAGTGATATCACCTAGTAAAAAGCCGAACCAGGTAATCAGCCCAAGCGGGAATCGAACCCACGCCCGAGCGCAACTCCGGATCGGCAAACAAGCGACTGAGTGACGCCGGTGGGTTAGGGCTCTTTTATTAATCGCACATGGTGAGGTCTGGGGATCGTGAAGGCCATAACGCTGTAGAAATGACTCTGTCACCAAAAAACCTCCCCGGCCACAGAATCCCGGTCAATGTGTGCTAAGAAAGAACCTTGTTGAAAATAGACATAATTTTCTTTCGCCATATTTTGACAACGATTCTGAAACTGCGAGTATTTGTGTGCGGTATCTCTCTGAGCTTACTATATCTTAAAATGATATGGACCCTATTATTCTGCTTGCAGATACAACACACCATATGCAAATTTTTTCATCGTGCTACTTTGTGTGTTAATTTGTAATCATCTATGATTTAGTATCTGTTGTTCTGTGGAACAGCATGACCAAATAATTAAATGATGCCTCAACTGAAAAAATGATTAAATATGAATCAACAATACCGTAAGCAATTTTTTTAACCCAAGTTCTATATAAATACATACCGTAGCAATTTCTGTTCTAATATTATACGAATGTGAGAATGAGTCACTTAAAATAATCTATAAAAGAAAAAGATATTTTAAAATTGGGCTTCTAATTAATTACAGGCACAGACCAGGTTCAAAAAGTGGCTGGGGGAGGGGGGGATCCAACGAATCCCTACAGTTGCGCGAAATGTTTATGCTGTTCGTGATGGTTATTGTGAGCATGGTTGGGATTGTAAGGGTGTTGGGTTTTCAGATAAAAGCATGATATTTATTTTCATTCCTCACATTTAAATTTAACAAGACGAAGCCTCCCGTTAACTACAGTACTTCAAAATCGCTTCCTCATTCCACGAGGCCTAGTCTCCAGACAACAATGCAATTGATGGTCGAAACAATTCATACATCAATATGACGCCAATGAGTTGTTTGTCTTATTACATACTACAGGAAATTTTATTAATTTCCACAGTTAAGTACTTTAAAATTAAACTATATTAAATGAAGTATTTCCGTTTTTTATACATCCCACATTCAAAAATCACCCATATTTGTGTAAAGTGTTGCCAATTTAGGGACTTTGTAGCTAAATCTAGAGATTTTTAACTTTTTGAACTGGAGATGATGATGATGATGATGATGATGATGATGATGATGATGATGATGATGAGAAAATAGAATTTGATGATGAAGATGGTGAAGGTGAGATGCAGATGAAAATAAAGATGATGATGTTGGCAGTAGTAGTGAGAAAGTAGAATTTAAAGTTAAAGATAAAGATGAAGATGAAGATGAAAGTGAAGATGAAGATGGAGATGGAGATGGAGATGGAGATGGAGGAGGAGATGAAGATGATGTTGGCGATAGTTGTGAGGAAGTAGAATTTGATGATGAAGATGAAGGTGAAGCTGAAGTGAAGATAAAGATGATGATAATGAAGATGGTGATGCAGATGAAGATAAGGATGATGGATGATGTTGGCAATGGTGATGAGGAGGTAGAATTTGATGAAGATAAAGGTGAAGCTGAAGTGAAGATAAAGATGAAGATGATAATGAAGATGGTGATGCAGATGAAGATAAGAATGATGGATGATGTTGGCAATGGTGATGAGGAGGTAGAATTTGATGAAGATAAAGGTGAAGCTGAAGTGAAGATAAAGATGAAGATGATAATGAAGATGGAGATGTAGATGAAGATAAGGATGATGGATGATGTTGGCAATGGTGATGAGGAGGTAGAATTTGATGAAGATAAAGGTGAAGATGAAGTCAAGATAAAGATGAAGATGGTGATGCAGATGAAGATAAGGATGGTAGATGATGTTGGCAACGGTGATGAGGAGGTAGAATTTGATGAAGATAAAGGTGAAGATGAAGTCAAGATAAAGATGAAGATGATAATGAAGATGGAGATGTAGATGAAGATGAGGATGATGTTGGCAATGGTGATGAGGAGGTAGAATTTGATGAAGATAAAGGTGAAGATGAAGTGAAGATAAAGGTGAAGATGATGATAAAGATGATAATGAAGATTAAGATTAAGATAGAGATGGAAAAGGAGATGAAGATGATGATGTTGTGGTGAGGAAATAGAATTTGATGATAAAGATGAAGATGAAGGTGAAGATGAAGTCAAGATAAAGATGAAGATGATAATGAAGATGGAGATATAGATGAAGATGAGGATGATGTTGGCAATGGTGATGAGGAGGTAGAATTTGATGAAGATAAAGGTGAAGATGAAGTGAAGATAAAGGTGAAGATGATGATATTGTGGTGAGGAAGTAGAATTTGATGATAAAGATGAAGATGAAGGTGAAGGTGAAGATGAAGTCAAGATAAAGATGAAGATGATAATGAAGATGGAGATGTAGATGAAGATGAGGATGATGATGTTGGCAATGGTGATGAGGAGGTAGAATTTGATGAAGATGAAGGTGAAGATGAAGTGAAGATAAAGGTGAAGATGATGATAAAGATGATAATGAAGATGAAGATTAAGATAGAGATGGAAAAGGAGATGAAGATGATGATGTTGTGGTGAGGAAGTAGAATTTGATGATAAAGATGAAGATGAAGGTGAAGATGAAGTCAAGATAAAGATGAAGATGATAATGAAGATGGAGATGCAGATGAAGATAAGGATGATGATGTTGGCAATGGTGATGAGGAGGTAGAATTTGATGAAAATAAAGGTGAAGATGATAATAAAGATGATAATGAAGATGAAGATTAAGATGGGGACGGAGGAGGAGATGAAGATGTCGGCAGTGGTGGTGAGGAAGTAGAATTTGATGATGAAGATGAAGATGAAGTCAAGATAAAGATGATGATGATGATGATGGCAGTGGTGATGAGGTAGAATTTGATGATGAAGATGATGATGGTGAAAGTGAATATAAAGATGAAGATGAAGATGAAGATTAAGATTAAGATTAAGATTAAGATGGAGATGGAGGTCGAGTTGAAGATTATGTTGGCAGTGATGATGGTAAGTAGAATGATAATGATAATGATTGCGATGAGGATAGAGATAATGAACAAAGTGATGATTATGATAAAGATGAATATTATGAAGATGAAAAAGGTGGTGAAGGTGATGAATATTTATAATGACGGAGATAGTGATGAAAATGAAGATGGTGATTAATATGAAAAAGATCATGAAGATGATCATGATTATGAAGATGATTAAGAAGATCAAGATAATGGTGATGAAGATGGTGGAGATCATGTTGAAGATTGTGATGATCGCGAAGAAGATGGCTGATTATGGCTACGATGATGATGATGATGATGATGATGATGATGATGATGATGATGATGGTGACGATGACAGTGCCCATGATGACATTCCGAATCAATTGTATGTTTTCACAAAATACAGTACTTGTTCCTAGGCGTAAAAAATGGTCTCAAAGTAGAAGTCGAAACTCTCAAATTACGTTCCTCGCCAAGTTATTCGTATTATGTCGAGAACACCTTCCACGATAATAAAATAAGAACCTGTTTCGACAAGCAAAACAGCTTCTTCAGCAAGAATGTGTGCTGGTGCAGCCCAGACAGTACTCCCATGTGTTGGTACATAAACTACATTCCAGCAATTAAGTGAGCTCTGAACGAAACGAATTTACTGCAGAAAGTCGTACTTACAGCAGTCGAATAATGGGTCTGCAACATTCTGGATCGAACACGTACATACAGGTCCATAAACTTCACTTAAAGTATAACTATTAACTTCACTGCACAAGCGTAACTTCCAACTTCGCTTTAAAAGCGAATTCACATGCCGTTCAATATTTTAACACAGCAAATATCACAGACGTAAACAATCCTGCAACTTATTGGCGTCCATGTTGCGGTTTGTATAGATAACTATTTTCAATGAAGTTTTTCTGCCAACATGATAAATTAAAATATAGTTTAGAACGTAATTCAACTGTCGAGACGAAACCATCGCTTACCGTTTGAGGTAAATTATTATTGTTGTTATTGTTGTTATTGTTATTATTATTATTATTATTATTATTATTATTATTATTAGTATACTGTATATTAATTGTTTGTACTTGCAGATAATTTAATAAATTTAATTACAAAAGCTATCCTAATAAACCAGTTGACTCGTTTTATATTTATATTTATATATAATATCCCGAATTGTTGAATATTATAAAGGAAAATTTTAATTATTTTCTGTGAGAATTTTAAGCATTAATTATAAAAGTTCATAAGCTCAAAAGGTGAAGTACATTGTTTGAAGAAGATATTTTTTTAGGAAGACATTATGGGAATATTGCATTGCGTACTTCCTCCCTATTTCTTTCGAAATCAACTATTTTCCATGCCGTAAATTGGGGTAAACTTGACCGCAGAACAAAAAGAAAAAATCAAACCACATCAAATGCACTGAACATATTTAATAATATATTTATTGCAGCCAAATGGCCATTTAGTTCATAAGAACAAGGATTTACAACTTGTGTTTTGCATACTCGCTTATTGATTTATTGATTTTGTGTTTTTAGTACATAGTTCGATATGGTAGCGTTCACATTTTTGTAGCACGGTTTACACTCATACGCTTCATTAGGTTCGTGATATGCCATGAACATATTTGAAAACTCATTATTTTATCCTCTATTTCTTAAGTATTTCTTAACATATTGTCACAAATAGGACTGATTTCATGCTTTAACTCTCTTGTTTTATGGCCAAGTTTACCCCACGTTACAGTAAATTTTCAGTTTCCAAATGTAAGCCTATATAGTTTTAACTTCTTATCCTACTTACACGATACGTAATTTACTTACATTTGCTGTTAATATGATGTAGGTTCGCATCTATGCGAATAACATGAACACAATTGTATTGATAAAAAATTCAATTTCAATTGACAAAAAAAAAATATACAATGGGTAACAATATATATCTTATTATAAGCAGGCGCTCGCCTGTCGGTCTGTAGTTGCGCTCGGGCGCGGGTTCGATCCCCGCTTGGGCTGATTACCTGGTTGTGTTTTTTCCGAGGTTTTCCCCAACCTTAAGGTGAATGTGCCAGGTAATCACCTCGCCAAATACCATCTCGCTATCACCAAATTCATCGACGCTAAATAACCTAGTAGTTGATACAGCGTCGTTAAATAACCAAATAAAAATATATATTATAAGCGTTTATAAAATTGCGATTATATTATTTCATTATTAAAAGTACAACTATACTTCTCACGATTTTAGTAGTACTACTCAATTATTAATTTTTTTTATCAAACTCAGGGCAATTGAAGAATGTGGTCTCAAAACTCACTCAGTCCATTTGGCCATTTTTATTATTTATACATATATATGAGTATGTTTGAGACCTCTATCATTCATTATATTTTAAACTTCTTTTCTTCCAAAACAACGCCAATCCTTCTCTAAAAGTTTGTGTTATTGTGCACGTCACTTGAAAACTCGCTTACTCCCTAGACCAGTGGATAAAAAAACTAGCACAGTCCTTTCATAAAAATGGACTTAACCCGTTTTGGGATCACAATCTTCAATTGGCTCTCTGTCCCCTAAATGACGCCTTGATTTGAAACATTTATCAGCTGTAAATAACAATATAAATATATTTTACAGTATGAAGTGCTGAACCACAATTTTTTGGTGATATAATATACCGGTAAATAGCGGTAAGATCCTCAGCATGCCTGCGCTGGAAAGGAAAGTCGTCAAGAAGTTGTCCATGATAGATCCATATAAAACTGATCGGTCATTTCACGTTCATCTTGAATTTTTACATTGAGTATCTTCTGCAGTTCAAAATATCGTCAAATAAAATACTATACTTGCTTTTTTGAAAGATGGGACATGACAGTTAAGCGATCGAGCTTGGAACTACAGTGCTATGTTGCCAATATGGACTACCATGCTGCCAGCTGATAAAAGCTAGCAATTGAGGTTAAGATGGCTGACGTTAAAACATTCATTGACAATTGACGCGAAGGTAAGAAAACAATACAAAAATCGACAGAGAATCAAAGACGAAACGTGCCAATGCTAACATTGTGTGCACAATAAATGTCGCCAAGAGAGCTATTTAAGCACTCGCTACGTGGGAACGGTAAGTTTGGCAACTCAACCGTTGTTACCATAGCAACAGGCTTACCACGTTAAGTGACATTCAGCTGTTTTTCCGATCGCAACGCTCCTGTCATGTCCCATCTTTCAAAAAAACAAGTATAGGTACTATTCGTTCTTATGAATTGCCGGGAAGTTTTTGTATCCATGTATGTTTTTCACAAATAGGCCTAGTAAAACAGCGCACTTTCAGGTTTTATAGTCAAACATATTATTATTCTCTCTTGTCGTATTTAAGAGTAAATGACTTAGGGGTCAGCATACTGGTCTCTTACGCAGAGGGGCCGGGTTTGATTCCTAGTCGGGTTGAATTTCCTGATTGATGTTTTCAGGTTTTCCCTCAAATGCCAGGAAATTCGGACCACAACATCCCTGAATATCACAGGCGTCATTCATCACCAAAATCATATTCATAACAAATCAGTAATACATCTACTAATGCCATCTAGTTCACAACAATAGAACCAGTCTCAACAATAGCACACAAGCCTTCGGATTTCACCCAGAAGATTAACTCGCGATATGACCAAAGATGTTAAAGCGATTATAAACAACAGCGAAAAAGGATACATTTAAGCAGTCATAAAAACCTATAACTTCATTACTAAAATAATGTAGTAAAAATTACCTTTCTGCACAATCATGCTCTTTTTGCATACTTACCATCATTGTTGCATGCCATGTAACTTGAAGATACAACACGTTCAATAGTTGCTACGTAAACGCTGGAAATAATAGTGCAGTAAGTAAATTACAACACAAATTCTCTATAAATTTGGCATGCAGTCACTTGTAAATTAAAAAAGAAGAAGAACTCTGACAGAACAAGCTGTAACTTTATTCATGAGCATTAAAACTGAACGTGAAGCTTGAACAATTATTTTTGTAAACGATGGTTGTGATTGGTTACAACAGGCGAAGACAAGACTTCCATCACAGTAAGGAACAGCGTATAGGTAAATAAATATGGACAATTCGCGTCGGTACCTTTGATGTAGCCGGACTGATTTCAATGACCTTCAAGCCAGCTAGAGCGTGAGATTCTGCTTTCTCCCTAGAGTTGGCGCTGACATCACACCAGCTAGCAGTTGACACAGCGGAAATATAACACATAATTAATACCTCTAGGTATATTATATACTCAAATAAAATAAATTGGATCCATAAAATAATAAATCCGTCATGAACTGTAATGTCTAGACTCTAGAGTTCCTTTATAATGAGAGTTGAGAAGTTGACCCCAACAACAATTAAAATATGACGTAATAATTTGATAGCACTGAAAATTGAAAAACAAAACTCTTATGAGAAGTAAAACCATATACCTATATTATATTATATACTAATATTAAACGAATTCGACACTTAATTTTATAATGTATTATATTATTTTACAATATAATTTATGCTCGACCATGCCGAAATGTAGTAATTATACACCTGGTAGCAGACCTTTAATGCATGTCATTAAAGTACACCTACTCATTAAAGGTCAGGTCTTTCAGCCAATGACGACTCAGGTTACAACTGTTCAGCCAATGACAGGTCAGCTTTCTACCGTTATAAAACCGCAAGTATCGATTATTCTCGGATATGCAATCGAAAGAGAATTAGCGAAAAGTCACGGAGGCTGGAAATCCAATACTGTCGCAGAAGGTTATGTTCTGTTACTATAATAATTAGCGTTAATTGTAAATAATATTCAAATAAATTCAATTTGTCATCTCGTTTTTCAATGTCTAATTTAATTTCAGTGTTATCTCTGTAGGTTCTTATGGCCTAGCAAGGTCAATGTGCACATCTGTTCCTCGGAAAAAAATCAATACTTTCGCGTCTGCGCACATCTCACAACATACGGGACATTGCTCAAAAATTAATAATATCAAGTTAGAAATATGGTCGAGCATAAAAAGTCGTATGAAACTCGCCTATAATGGTAATTAAGAAGCTCGTATGAAAATTATGAAACTCGCTTGCGCTCGTTTCATAAATATCCACATCCATAAGGAAATGCTGTTAACTTGAATTTATTTGAAGCAAAGCGTTACTGGATTATGCAATAAGGTAGGCGATGTTTGGATCCTGTGTCTCAACTCTTACATTCAATTATTATCTTAGCGTATGCTCGATTACACTAACCTCTAGAGCTTGAAAGTGGAACTAAACGCCGGCGCACAGAGAAACAAAACACAGGAAAATTCGCTCAGTGTCCATTCTTTATAATCCCTATTCGCTGGTAAGGAATACATTTATTTATGACAACCAATTAGTAGGGAGCAATAGGTCTGTCGGCGAAGTCCTTTCTGTGAAAGTACACTCCATGATATAAAATTTACTATACTCAGGTATTTGACGTCATTAATTTCCCTCTGTTGAACATAACTTAATGCAAATGCCTTTTAAAGGAAAATTAGCTGAACGCTTTGATCTGTATTAGCGACATTGACACTGGAATTTTCTTTACGTTGCAGCCGCGGCGGAACCTTACGCGAGAGACAGCCGGTCCCTTCTGGAAGGAGAGGACGCCGAGCTGCTGGAGCCCCCCGGAGATGACGAACCGCGCGACAAGCGGCAGTTCGTGGGGTGGCCCGGCGTGCTGCCGGTGGGGCCCTGCTTCACCAGCAAGGGCGTGCTGGGGCGCTGCACCAGCTTCAGGCAGTGCTACCCCTACTTCAAGCTGCCCGAGCTGAGCAACTGGGAGACCTGGATCCTCGGCATGTACGACACCTGCAGCTACTTCACCAGCTCGGGTCGCCAGGTACGAACTTCGCCGTGGTTGAAAACACTCGGTTTTGGCCACTTTTGTAGTACTAATGTGCGAAGGAAATTCTTCATATAGTGAGGATCACGTAAGTTCAGTTCCCAAACAGCAAATATTTCCGCCTTGTCAGTGTTGCCAACTGTTACCAGATATCACCACATGTAGTAAAATCACGATCCTATGTACTGAATGACTTCTTTACTCACCGTACTTTACCTTAATGTTGGAAGGTTATTCTAAATAGTTTCAATAATAATGAGAAATGTATTGCTATGTTCTATTCTTTTATTCCTTTACATTATTATTAGTATTAGCATTAATAGGTTACTAGACGTAAATATACAACAAAGTATAGTATATAATATTCAAGAATCAAATCTGTTCCAAGACCAATTAAATTATTGTCACTTCACTTCAAAGATTCCAGCGTACATATACTGTACTTCCTAAAGGTAGATAAATTAATAACCAATTGACTTTTGGTTGGAATTCGAATGAACTTCTGATTATCTTTTGAAATTAGTAAGGAAATGGATAATACAACTATGCTAAAACTGAAATAATAATAAATCAACTTACAAAAATAATTTTGGTCCTTAAAAGCCATAAGTAATTTCACTTCTAGATACCTTTTTAAAGATTTCATTTGTTTGTAAATTGCTTAATAATGCTACACTTACACTTATTATTTCTGCAACTCCACGTCTGTCATTGAAAAAATGTATGATACATAACTGTGAAGTCTCTTTTTGGCTCTTGTGTCCTAAATTTAAATAAGAAAAAACAAATGATTCAAGAAATGTGAGCTGGTGAAAATTAAATACTCAATTAATAAAATAATTACTACCAAAAGAATATTTTATTAATTCTATATAAAAGATGGATTACACAGAACAGATGGCCAGAAATCATAGATTTATACACAACATACAGCATGAAACGATCATCAAAAAATGCTTTTTGTACACAATAACATCTTTCAAACGAAGTGAAATAGCCAATAAGTTCAATAAATATTATGCTAATAAGTAATAACTATAATTAATAATTATCTACAAGCTGTAAAAGGGAATAAAATAGTATATTGTTGAAATTAGGGGGTTATGGTTTATTACGTGTATTTATAATTTTAATTACTTTTTCTACATTTAATTATATTTTAATTTCTATTAGATTAGTTGCCAAACTTTCAGAACGGCCCCAAGATTCACTCAGCCTTCTATAAAATTGAGTACCGGGTCTTTTCCGGGGGTAAGTTGGCAAAAGAAAATTCAACCTTCAAACTAGAAAATCACCATAATCCACTAGCATTTGTAGTAATGGGGGAAAAATGGTTAGGTTTCACCCTTAGGGTATCAAGTTACCTGGTCTTCCCTATATCTTTCTTTACTTTAATTAGTTTTATTCACTACCGTAAACTGGGGCTCCTTTGACATGGTTTTAAAAATTCATTAAATACAGCTTTTGTAACTTACGTGATATAATGCAGAATGTTTAAAGAATACTTACTTACTGGCTTTTAAGGAACCCGGAGGTTCATTGCCGCTCTCACACAAGCCCGCCATTGGTCCCTATCCTGAGCAAGATTAATCCATTCTCTATCATCATATCCCACCTCCCTCAAATCCATTTTAATATTATCTTCCCATCCACGTCTCGGCCTCCCTAAAGGTCTTTTTCCCTCTGGCCTCCCAACTAACACTCCATATGCATTTCTGGATTCGCCCATACGTGCTATATGCCCTGCCCATCTCAAACGTCTGGATTTAATGTTCCTAATTATGTCAGGTGAAGAATACAATGCGTGCAGTTCCGTGTTGTGTAACTTTCTCCATTCTCCTGTAACTTCATCCCTCTTAGCCCCAGATATTTTCCTAAGAACCTTATTCTCAAACACCCTTAACCTATGTTCCTCTCTCAAAGTGAGAGTCCAAGTTTCACAACCATAAAGAACAACCGGTAATATAACTGGTTTATAAATTCTAACTTTCAGATTTTTCGACAGCAGACTAGATGATAAAAGCTTCTCAACGGAATAATAACAGGCATTTCCCATATTTATTCTGTGTTTAATTTCCTCCCGAGTATCATTTATATTTCTTACTGTTGCTCCCAGATATTTGAACTTCTCCACCTTTTCGAAAGATAAATTTCCAATTTTTATATTTCCATTTCGTACAATATTCTCGTCACGAGACATAATCATATACTTTGTCTTTTCGGGATTTACTTCCAAACCTATGTCTTTACTTGCTTCCAGTAAAATTTCCGTGTTTTCCCTAATCGTTTGTGGATTTTCTCCTAACATATTCACGTCATCCGCATAGACAAGCAGCTGATGTAACCCGTTCAATTCCAAACCCTGCCTGTTATCCTGGACTTTCCTAATGGCATACTCTAGAGCAACGTTAAAAAGTAAAGGTGATAGTGCATCTCCTTGCTTTAGCCCGCAGTGAATTGGAAACGCATCTGACAGAAACTGACCTACACGAACTCTGCTGTATGTTTCACTGAGAATACGCTGAAGAAATATGTTGTCAACTCTGCTGAAAAAGAATTCAATTTTTCGTTTCTAACATTAAAAATTTTCACAATTTATCATGCAGGTAGATCCTTCAGCTGTTTCGGACGACATTTAATTAAAAGACTGCACATTCTGATTGGAAGTACGCCTACTTTTCAAAAAATGTTATTAATGTAACTTAATGTTCACAATACTGAAAGAAAGTATCAGAAAATTTGTAACAAGTAACAATTAAAACTGAGGCGCTCAAATGGCCCAATCCACAAAATTGTATTTCCACTTTACCGCGTGAAATACGATAAACAAACGAAACTTGTGCTGAAATCTCGTGAAAAAACGGGGAATGATGATTAGGCCGATTTACACTTTGAAGAGAACAAAGCAATAAACTCAATATGTAAATTTTGTGATCTGGTCCATTTGTATGCAGAGCGCCTCAATTAGTAAACGCATTTCTACATGTTGTTGTACATAATATTAATTTTGTTGCGGAACGTAAATGATACACGAAATATTTACCAACACCTTCATATTTTTCACGAAATATTAACCCAAACCTTCATATGTTCACGAAATATTAAACTAAACCTTATAGTTTTAAGAAATATTAACCAAAACCTTCAAATTTTCACTAAATATTCACCCAAACCTTCCAATTTTCACGAAATATTAACCAAAACCTTCAAATTTTCACGAAATATTAACCAAAACCTTCAAATTTTCACGAAATATTAACCAAAAGCTTCAAATTTTGAAGAAATATTAATCCAAAACTTCATATTTCCACAAAATATTAACCCAAACCTTCAAATTTTCACGAAATATTAATCCAAAACTTCATATTTCCACGAAATATTAACCCAAACCTTCAAATTTTCACGAAATATTAACCCAAACCTTCAAATTTTCACGAAATATTAATCCAAAACTTCATATTTCCACGAAATATTAACCGAAACCTTCAAATTTTCACGAAATATTAACCAAAACCTTAAAATTTTCACGATATATTAATCCAAAACTTCATATTTCCACGAAATATTAACCCAAATCTTCAAATTGTCACGGAATATTAATCCAAAACTTCATATTTCCACGAAATATTAACCGAAACCTTCAAATTTTCACGAAATATTAACCCAAACCTTCAAATTTTCACGAACTATTAACCCAAACCTTCAAATTTTCACGATACATTAATCCAAAACTTCATATTTCCACGAAATACTAACCCAAACCTTCAAATTTTCACGAAATATTAACCAAAACCTTCACATTTTCACGAAATATTAATCCAAAACTTCATATTTCCACGAAATATTAACAGAAACTTTCAAATTTTCACGAAATATTAACCCAAACCTTCAAATGTTCACGAACTATTAACCCAAACCTTCAAATTTTCACGAAATATTAATCCAAAACTTCATATTTCCACGAAATATTAACCCAAACCTTCAAATTTTCACGAAATATTAACCAAAACCTTCAAATTTTCACGAAATATTAATCCAAAACTTCATATTTCCACGAAATATTAACCTAAACTTTCAAATCCTTACGAAATATTAACGCAAACCATGAACACAAACCTTCAAATTTTCATGAATTATTAACCCAAATTTTCATATTTTCACGAAATTTTTAAAGCACACGTTCATATTTTCACGAAATATTGACAGAAATCATGATAGAATATGACCAAAATAGAAGTAAAACGCCACAAAATAACATTCCTAGTAACGGATCATAAAAACACATTTCTGAGGGTTGCGGAACACATTTAAAACCCAATTTGACAAATAATATATGTATTATTATTATTATTATTATTATTATTATTATTATTTAGATAAAACGTACAGAAACATATATGAATATTAAGGCATTTTTGTGAATAAAATCATTATCGTAACAAGTATTTCAATAGCCATTCATTTTTACAAGTCTGAAATTAATAACAACTTTTTTTTTTCCTTTTTTCGCAAAACTTGTGTAAATGGACCTGATTGGTTACTGATCTTCTGGCTTCAGAACTGTCAGCCAGCAGTTCTACTACAGAATGGCAATCAGTGGACCTTTTTGTGTTGCAGATGTTCGGCGTGTGCTGCACCAACCCCGGCACGGTGCGCCCCACGCAGCCCCCACGACCCACCCAGCCGCCGAGCACGGAGAGTCCCGAGGGGCCGGCCCCCGGGGGCGTCCCGAGCCCCAACCCCATCCCCCCCAACTGGCCGCCGCCCGTGCCCACCCACCCGCCAGACCACACGATCCCGCCGCTGCCTACTCACCCGCCGTCCCCGGGGTGGCCCGGCCTGCCCCCCAGCACGGAGGCCCCCACAACCACCACCACGACCACCACAGAAGCCCCCAAGCCTCAGCCACCAGTAGCGCCCCCGGCACCCTGGCCCCCACAGCCTTGGCCCCCTATACCCACGCAGCCCACCCCCAAGCCACCCCCGGTGAGGCCCCCCCAGCCGTGGCCACCCACCCACCCGCCCATCCCCACGCATCCCCCTGCCGTGTTCCCCCCCACACATCCGCCAGCCCCCACGCATCCGCCAGTGCCCACACACCCGCCAGTTCAGCCGCCTACGCACCCGCCGACGGCAGCCCCACCGGCGCCGGCGCCCGTCCCCACGACGGAGGCCAGCCCTGTCGCCATCTCGGACGCGTCGTGCGGCGTCAAGAACGGCCCCAGCCTGTACAACCAGGAGTCGCACGACTCGGAGCGCATCGTGGGCGGACACGACACCCAGCCCAACGAGTGGCCCTGGATCGTGAGTAGAGCAGCCATTGTGATGCCCTTCTGCACCGAACATAATCATTAAGCCTAAACTAATGCAAGCTCATATGATAGCCTATGATATGATACATGATATGATATGATATATGGTATGATATGATATATGATATGATATGATATGATATGATATGATATGATATATGATATGATATGATATATTATATGATATGATATGATATGATATGATATGATATGATATGATATGATATGATATGATATGATATGATATATAATATGATATGATATGATATGATATATGATACGATATATGGTATGATATGATATGATATGATATGATATGATATGATATGATATGATATGATATGATATGATATATGGTATGATATGATATATGATATGATATATGATATATGTTATGATATGATATATGGTATGATATGATATGATATGATATGATATGACATGATATGATATGATATGATATGATGTGATATGATATATGATATGATACATGATATATGATATATGATATGATATATGATATGATATGATGTAAGATACGATATATGATATGATATATATATATATGATATGATATATATGATAAGATATGATATATGATATGATATGATATGATATGATATATATGATACGATATATGATATGTTATGATAAGATAAGATATGATATAAAATTTATTCACACTCCTTGATGAATCCTAATCAATATGGCTTTACTCCACAAAAAGGAACAGTAGATGCTGCTATGGATGTTAAAAAGTTTATTTTACAAAGTATAAGAGAAAAGAACTGTGTAACTATGGTTAGTCTAGATGTAAGAGGTGCATTTGAAGCAGCCTGGTGGCCAAGTATTCTAAAAAATCTGAAAGAACTGAAATGTCCTAAAAATATATATAAGCTGACACAAAGTTATTTCAGTGACAGATATGCCACATTGCAGACAAATACTCATAAAGTTGTAAAGCAAGTAAACAAGGGGTGCCCACAGGGATCTTGCTGTGGGCCAGGTTTTTGGAACATTATGTACAATTCCTTGTTTAATATAAATTTATCAAAACACTCCCACATCGACGCATTTGCAGATGATCTTGTAGTCTTGACTAAAGGAGCTACACGCATAGAATCTGAAAATTATGCTAATTCAGATATTTACAAAATTCAAAATTGGGCTTATTAAAACAAAGTTGAATTCAACGATAGCAAGTCGAAAGTCTTAGTAATATCAAAAAAGAGGAAAGATCACGCTTGTGTCTTGTGATTTAGATATATTTTAGTCTTCTCAGCAGTGGTAAGTTTCCAATTTATAATTATTACTATATTGAACGTCTCTAAAAATAATATGTTAAAAGCCTAAAGCAGTAAAATCAATATGTCACTTAAGCGGTAAGAAGAGGGAAATTGTTATGTGTGTTAGGTTGGGAATACTGAATGTGGAATTTTACACTTTCCACGGATTGCTTTTGTGCGGAAACGAAGCAAATACGCACGATCTCGCACAAACTACCGTCTATTAGTAAAGTCCTTAAGCCTATTTTTAATGGTAAAGCCTTTAGTAAGTCTGCAGGTAAAGCATTCCAGTCCCTTATTATTATTATTATTATTATTATTATTATTATTATTATTATTATTATTATTATTATTACAACAACAACTACTACTATTACTACTACACCGCACAATGTATCGATGGTGTCGACGGTAAAGAATTTTACTCGACTAGTAACAAAAAACTGCCATCTTATTAAGCCACTTAACTAGAGCAAAAATAACAAAAGACTGTCTGTGTACTTGAAATCAGTTTTGTACATGTTCCCTGTGTCGCTGTTCACAGGCTGCTCTGTTTAACGGTGGACGGCAGTTCTGTGGCGGCTCGCTGATCGACAACATACACATCCTGACTGCAGCCCACTGCGTAGCGCAGTAAGTAGAGCACAGCGAGAGAAAGAGTGGCTGCATGAATAAGCGAGTGCTAATAAGTTAATTAATCAATCAATAACTAAATTAAGTAATACATGAATAGATAACATAATTGAACGAAGTAATGAATGAACGAAATAATTAATTAAAGAAGTACTGAATGAATGAATGAATGAATGAATGAATGAATGAATGAATGGATGAATGAATGAATGAATGAATTGGATTAAGTAATGAATAAATAATTGAATGTATTAATTAATAATTGAATGGAGTAATGAATGAACGAAATAATTAATTAAAGAAGTACTGAATGAATGAATGAATGAATGAATGAATGAATGAATGGATGAATGGATGGATGAATGAATGGATGAATGAATGAATGAATTGGATTAAGTAATGAATAAATAATTGAATGTATTAATTAATAATTGAATGGAGTAATGAATGAACGAAATAATTAATTAAAGAAGTACTGAATGAATGAATGAATGGATGGATGGATGGATGGACGGATGGATGAATGGATGAATGAATGAATGGATGGATGAATGAATGAATTGGATTAAGTAATGAATAAATAATTGAATGTATTAATTAATAATTGAATGGAGTAATGAATGAACGAAATAATTAATTAAAGAAGTACTGAATGAATGAATGAATGAATGAATGAATGAATGAATGAATGAATGAATGGATGGATGGATGAATGAATGAATGGATGAATGAATGAATTGGATTAAGTAATGAATAAATAATTGAATGTATTAATTAATAATTGAATGGAGTAATGAATGAACGAAATAATTAATTAAAGAAGTACTGAATGAATGAATGAATGAATGAATGAATGAATGAATGAATGGATGGCTGGATGGATGGATGAATGAATGAATGAATGAATGGATTGATGAATGAATGAATTGGATTAAGTAATGAATAAATAATTGAATGTATTAATTAATAATTGAATGGAGTAATGAATGAACGAAATAATTAATTAAAGAAGTACTGAATGAATGAATGAATGAATGAATGAATGAATGAATGAATGAATGAATGGATGGATGGATGGATGAATGAATGAATGGAGGGATGGATGGATGGATGAATGAATGAATTGGATTAAGTAATGAATAAATAATTGAATGTATTAATTAATAATTGAATGGAGTAATGAATGAACGAAATAATTAATTAAAGAAGTACTGAATGAATGAATGAATGAATGAATGGATGGATGGATGGATGGATGAATGAATGAATGGATGGATGGATGAATGAATGAAAGAATTGGATTAAGTAATGAAGAAATAATTGAATGTATTAATTAATAATTGAATGGAGTAATGAATGAACGAAATAATTAATTAAAGAAGTAATGAATGAATGAATGAATGAATAAATGAATGAATGAATTGGATTAAGTAATGAATAAATAATTGAATGTATTAATTAATAATTGAATGGAGTAACGAATGAATGAATGAATGAATGAATGAATGAATGAATGAATGAATGAATGAATGAATGGATGGATGGATGGATGGATGGATGGATGAATGGATGGATGAATGAATGAATTGGATTAAGTAATGAATAAATAATTGAATGTATTAATTAATAATTGAATGGAGTAAATGAATGAATGACGTAATTAATTAATAAGTCAATGATATGGATGAGAAATTTGTGAATGATTTAATAAATTACGAATAAGCGACTGAATAAATACGTTATTTATTATACAGGTTCGTAAAGGTTTTGTTTTTGGCATGAGTGTAAAGTTTGTGAAACGAGGGCCAAAAAGATAACTTCACGAATGTGTATCATACAATGTTCTTTTCTACGATAGCAAAAATTTACAATAAATAAATATTTCAAGTTGGAGAGGTTATTCACGATTTCACAGCCGTACATAAGTTTATATTCATTGAATTACAGCTTGTTTTATTCATGACCACGATTTCATGGCCGTCTAAACCGGCCATATAATCAACAAAGGGATTAGGAAAAGTTGAATGACATATCTTATTGTAATGAGTACTAATGATATAACTTCAGAATAATACGGGCAAAAAGGTAAATATTAATGTTAAATTTGTTACTTATTATAGTGTTACGGGGGAAAGGAACTGGCCACCCTACCCCATTATCTCCTGGCTTAGCAGCCTCATAAGTAGTGCCTTATTGGTATCACTTGTGAGGTTTCGTGGATGGATGATAAATGAAGGGTTCAGAGCCATAGTGGGCAAAGCGCCATTTATTAAAAATGGAGAAAACAAGGGTTAAAGTTAAAATATTACTATAATTTATGGAGTTAGGTACAGCTTACAGCAGTAATATTTTGGAAATATTCAATATTTTTTTCCTTCATAACTGTATCTTGTACGATAATTAAAATTAGTATGTGTAAAATGCTGTCCTTCTGCTATATGAAAAAAATATTTTCACGATTAAAAAAATTATATATATGTTTTTTTTTTTTCAAAATTCAAAGTGGTGGCAGTTCACTGTGCAGTGATGAAGCGTTTCCCTTATAACCAAACTCGATACAAAGAACACATTAAAGCAATAACCAGAGGACACAATACATCTACATATGCCGAACACATAACTAATACTAACCACACACACAATAACATAAATACAGACATGGAAATCCTACACATACAATCCAAAAACCAAAAACTCAACACACTAGAACAATATGAAATATACAGACACATTAAAACACACCCTGATCAAATTCTCAACACATAGATCAATTTCAGAACACACACACTATTTGACACAACTCTTCATCACACGAACGCATCCACACAACAGGCAGCGAAGTTGAGATAGCGCCGAGATCTAGTAGGCTCTGAGGATTGTGTCAAGTAGCACCGAAACAGCTGTAAGTCACACATGCTTACATAATTAACACGAGTAAGATCGCCATTTAATCAATTATTTAAACGATATGTCAATCTGCATTAAACTATGATATTCATTTACTGTAATTTTAATCCTTACTTTCTCCGTTTTCACTAAATGGCGCTTGGCCCAAGCCGGTAATCGAATTACGGACCGCTCTGTTACGAAGCCAAGGCAGCGGATAAGTTATTTACAACCAATGAGAAACATTACGTCTTTCGGAAAGAGAACAAATGAATGTCTATCGCAGTAGCATAGTGTTGAACTGAGCTGTGTGTACCGTGTTGCAGCATGAGCTCCTGGGACGTGGCCCGTCTTACAGTGAGACTCGGCGACTACAACATTAAGATCCCGAACGAGGTGCGACACGTCGAGAAGAGGGTCAAGAGAGTGGTGAGACATCGTGGCTTCGACTCACGCACTCTGGTGAGTGATAAAAAATCATGTACCCAGGTACAGTAAGTAAAGTGTAACACCACAATCTAGTATATAGTCACGAAGCTCAATAAGTAGTAAATATGCATCCATAGATAGTTGCTAACCACTAGGGTCGCTAATATCGCCTCATTACAGATAATGTGAAATAGTACCGGCATAGTCTATTGTTGCTAGCACCCTCACAACTCAAGCTTCGTGACTGTATATGGGCTATTCCATATGAAATCGATCAGTAAAAAAACTCGCATTTTAAGGCTAATTTTTTCCCTATTTATACAAGGTGCTGAGGAGAGTGCATTTTCAAAAATATACTATCGAAAGTCAAACGGTTTTCGTACTATTGAGCGACAAATTTAGCGTATTTTAGAAAAACAAGCCTCTTTCAGCGCTCAGAACTCTGGAACCATTTACTGCAGAACATTGAACGAGAGCTCATTTTGAAGCTGACATTTGGTAGGTTATGTTAAGAAGTAATCCTTATTTTTATTGTATAAAGAGAGACAGATAATCTGATTTTACTTACTTTTAGGCTTTTTGCCCATTTGTAAAAATGTAAAAAATATTGAGAAATAGCCTTGCATTATTAAGAGGGATTCGGCATTATTTGCTTAGTGGCTCGGCAATAAGTTTCGAGGGTATTAAATAAATTATTTTCACACGCCTAGACTTGAACGGCGCAGTACCGCAAGCACTCGCCGAGAGCTGAAGATAAGCAAGCGTTGGGCGTCATTTTACTCCTGTGTTTATGAAAACTTGTGATAAAGCTAGCCCAGCTATGCGCTACTAGACGAAACATCACGTGTTGCTTGCCTCGGCTAGCTCCTCCTCACAGTCAGCTGGTTAGCTCACGCGCGTTCTATTTATTTTCTTTATTTGATATTTTCAATACTTTCTTATAAACGTTGCAGCAGTAAAAAATATGTGTTTATTTGTACTTTCAATGCGGAATCTAACCATATTTTTTTTATATTTTTTTCGTGGGCAAAGGCGTCTTAAGGAAGAAAAATCTAAATTTCTCCATTTCTATAAAAAGTAAGAAAAACTGTTTACATGTCAATATAAACTTTAATTTCTCAGCATCGAAATAAACCATGATCTTGATCATTGGGTGAAAGGGTTTCGGAGCCACAACAGTTTAAAGTTGCTAATTTTATGAAAATACGATAAATTTAAATATTTTAAATTTAAACACTATGAAGTTCTGATGCCTCAAACTTTGCACAAAGCATTGTATCACAGTTGTCAACGGACAGAAAAAGTTTCATTGTATTTAAAAATTGCAAGGTCAATTTTCTCTATATTTCGGTCGATTTGAGATGGAATAGCCCAAATACTAGACTGTGGTAACACGTTGTAACCTACAGCTTCGAGCTGGAGAGATTGCGAGGAATTGGAATTCGATTTTATCGGTTGAAGATGAAGCACGTGCTCCAGTAGTGTGGCTACTACGTACGGAAAACACTCGCCTCAACACTAATAAAATTAAACAAGTCGCTAAACTGGAGAATTAGCAAGGTAACTCTGAACCGTGCCGTTACGGTTACGACCAAATTTAACTAAATACACAATGTTGCCAGCATAAGAACATGATTTTGGTCTGTGGTGTCGTTAGAAGGAGAAATTTGTTTCTTTTTCTCTCTACCTCCTTCGTTCTGAACATTCCTGAGAGATAGCACTACTGTTACTCTCATCTATTTCAATGATTTTTCCCTGGACCACAAATTTGATTGGACGACATTTCTACATAAGAGATTAAGACAGATCTTACAAGCGATCTCCAGTTACTAACAGTATAGTCCTCAAAATTGTGTGTCCATTTTGTCTCGAACTAAAATCTCTCTCGCATTTTCTTTTGTTTCATCACGGCCGAATGAGTGTCTCTCTTCGGTATCATGTTTCTAATCGGTCATGGCCTTTATGACAGTTTGTGTATCGTAATATTGATAAACAACAATATAATTAAAGCGGTGAATAATTTCATGGCCCCTAAAAGATTTTTTTCGTAAAAGGCTATTCTTCTCTAGACCACAAATAAAAGTGCAATGCGGTCATAATTACGTACTTAACGCTTTGGCGAATATTAACCGGAAATTTACTTTCCGTTATTTAAATGATATTCTGTAAAACACACCTTTTTTCCCTTTATTTCGTTGTCATAACCTATTTTAACAACTTACTACCTATGCATTTTCTTTAGTGCATTCAAAACATCGTCGTTGTACTGCATAAACCTTGCACTTGACTAATGGAGTGATTTATTTAAGAATATAGTCGCGAATTTACTACCACCATTTCGATTGTCTTTTGTTTGACACGGCTCGGTACGGCCCGGTGACTGGTGGCCAACGAGTAACGTCGACTATAGACATTGCTCTACCGTGCGTATTATCCAGTTATTCCAAATAAGTTATACACCGTGTACATAAAAAAAATGTAACGAAAATACACAGCAATAACTTTAAAGCCAAACATATCTTTATTCTGTTTGTTTTGTATATTAACATGTGTTGGGAATATAGTTACACAGTTTACACACGAGCGTCTCTTATTGCTCTGATGACGCCTAATCGTTAATAATCAATTTCGGTCCAAGTTTTATAAGCATTACTTGTGTGATTGTTGAAATATCATTCGATTCTTTCACATAATAAGATTCCTCAAGGACATCCTGTAGACTTTGCCCTTCACATAACTCCACATAAAAAAAATCTAGCAGAGTTAAATCTGGTGACCGTGGAGGCCAAGAAAATAAATGTCGCTTCATCAGAAAACAGCACTCCTTGCAAGAAACGGTCTTGGTCTATTCTACTGAACACATCCACGGCAAAATTCATAGTTGAAGACTTCTCATTCAGAGAAAAAAAAGTTCAATCCACATAAATCTTGTGAAGTCTGTGTTTGATAAATAGTTGAGTACTTTAGTTTCAGCTGCCTTCCTCATTTTATCATTGTTCTATTATTGCCAAATCAACATCTCTGAATATTTTCTGTAGTTTCAAAATTATTATTATTATTATTATTATTATTATTATTATTATTATTATTATTATTATTACTACTACTACTACTACAACATAGTGTATTTCATTCCTATAAGAATAATAAATATGCACATTACAAAATTTTACTAGTGTCATGAGAAAGAATGGCTCCAAGAATTTCAGGGGATGTGTTATTGTAATTGTTGGTGGAAAACAATAGATGGCATCATAAGAAAAAAAATGCTGTTCCTGCTCTTCCGCTTATCATTGTGGCATTATTGAATAGAAGCAAATTGTGTTAAATGGTGTGAATGTTTACATTTCAACTCAATGTGAATTCTGCAGCATTTAGAAAGTTACCTTAAAAACAATATACTTTGCATACTTTCACTCGGTAATGAGTTTTGGAATAATATTCTGGGGAAATTCCACAGATACTAACAGTATATTCCTATTACAAAAAAGAGCAATTAGAATAATAGTATGTGCCAAATCTAGGGAATCGTGTAGGACTATTTTAAAAAAAACTACAAATAATGCTCATGGCTTGTCAGTATATCTTTTCATTAATAATCTTCCTCTTATGTAATCGTGAAAACTTTGTAACTAATTCAACAGTTCATAGCATAAATACACGTCAAAAAAATTACTTTCATACTCCATCGGCAAGTCTATCATGCTAACAAAAAGGAGTGCATTATATGGCAGTAAAAATTTTTAATAGCCTCCCTATCGATATAAAAAATGAATCTCAAAACATAAGATTATTTAGGGCCAAATTAAAGAAGTACCTAATTTCTCACGCCTTCTATTCTGCAGGTGAATTCATGACATTCCATAACACTTCATGGAATTGATACTAAAACTTTTGTGTTGTACTAGTAGACTATATTGTAAATCTCGTCTGTATATATTTCATCTAGACTGTGACTATAAATTAAGACTTTATAATAGTATTAAGTTTTTTGACTTGTTCCATATTCTAGCTGTAAGCAATGTATGAATACCATGGAATGTTAATAAATACAATACAATATAATACAATACAATACAATATGGCGAACCCAGAGGAACGTAGTTGGTGAGCACTGTACCACCTCAAAATCGTGTTGTCAGTAGGTACCACATGTTCAAACTGCCGTCTGAAGGCACACTGAACTCTCACTACACTCCGTGTGCTATGGTATTCCAATACACACCAACTACATTCCTGTGGGTTTTCCCTTTTTTTATAATTGTTTCAGAATTCACACTGAGTTGAAATGTAAACATTCAAACCATTTAACACAATTTGCTCCTATCCAACAATGCCATGATGCCAAGCAGAAGAGCAGGAACAGTGTCTTTTTTTTTCTTATGGTGCCATCTATTGTTTTCTGCCAACAATTATTACAATTACACAACCCCTGAAAGTTTTTGTCATTCTTTCTAATGACACTGGTATGAATTTTGTAATATGCATAGTTACAAAATCATAGCAGTTTATAATCAGGGAATGTTTCTATGGAGACATTGTACTATAAAAGAGATCTAATTTAATTTATTGGTCTGACCCAATATTTTGGGTTTGCCCTGCGACACAGAATAGCTCACAATAAAATTTAAAATGAAAAATTATATAAACAGGTTTCAGACAAAAGTGATTAAGACATAAAAAAAAAAATAGAACCAGGTGTAATTTAAATTGAATGTACGCCATAAAGATGCTGACGAAATATCGCTACAGAAAATTTTATAATGGTGGTGACAATGGCATCTTGAAGATCTCTCGTCAGCTTGTATTTTTCCCTCCACTTTACAAAGGCTTTCGGAATGGTGCCTCTCGCTCCGAAGAAGAGACCGGTAACTGTGATTTTTTCTATGTTGTATTTCGTCGATAGGTACTGAATCATGGGCTCGTAGATTTTCTTTTTCTCTTCGTTCACTTCAGTTGGTTGAGTGGCTGAGATTTCAAATCTGATCGTAGGATCAATTATTTCGGCTGTCTGTTTATTCCTATTTATAGCTATGATATCGATCCTACGATTGCTCCCACCATCAGCAATACAATGAACTTCCTCGTGAATGGCTAGATTTTTGGATCGAAGTGCATCTGCGATCATAGAACGTATGATGTTGTGACGATTTATTCTGAGTACTTCTCCCTGTGGGCAACTCCCAAGCACATGTGGTAAAGTTTCAAACTCACTGCAGTGCCTACAGTGGGTTGTGCCTGTAGAGCGACCAGGGAGAGAACGTACTGGTGCCACCATCGCAGTCATTTTTAGCATTTCTCTCCACTCAGAACTTGATAATCCTTCATGCTTGATGATCCACGAGTTGGCTGCAGATACTTCTTCAAACAATACAACTCCTTTTCCCTTCTGGGGGTATGCACACCAGGTTTTAAATTCACGGTGCCAAAGATGTTGCCTTAATTGCTTCACGGATCCTGTAGCCTCATCTCTGCTCACTTGCAATTCTGACAAGCAACGGGTTCTTATAGTTTCGTAGTCTCGTACAGCATTAACGCACTGGTCATTTAGGTTTTCTAGCTTGGTATTGATGTTGAGTTGCTGCAGATAGGCTTCCCATGTAGCGCACATCACTGACAATCCTTTGTATTTGTTACTTGTATATATCATGCTATTAGGAGTGTCACCTGGTAATTGTAATATCTCCTTTACTGCGCTTTTAATCATATTGTCAGCTTTGTTATTTCATAACCTGTACAATTTATGACATTAAGTTTGCATTGTTATTTCATAACATATACAAATTTTGACATTAAGTTTGCATTGTTATTTCATAACCTGTACAATTTATGACATTAAGTTTGCATTGTTATTTCATAACATATACAAATTTTGACATTAAGTTTGCATTGTTATTTCATAACCTGTACAATTTATGACATTAAGTTTGCATTGTTATTTCATAACATATACAAATTTTGACATTAAGTTTGCATTGTTATTTCATAACCTGTACAATTTATGACATTAAGTTTGCATTGTTATTTCATAACATATACAAATTTTGACATTAAGTTTGCATTGTTATTTCATAACCTGTACAATTTATGACATTAAGTTTGCATTGTTATTTCATAACATATACAAATTTTGACATTAAGTTTGCATTGTTATTTCATAACCTGTACAATTTATGACATTAAGTTTGCATTGTTATTTCATAACATATACAAATTTTGACATTAAGTTTGCATTGTTATTTCATAACATATACAAATTTTGACATTAAGTTTGCATTGTTATTTCATAACCTGTACAATTTATGACATTAAGTTTGCATTGTTATTTCATAACATATACAAATTTTGACATTAAGTTTGCATTGTTATTTCATAACCTGTACAATTTATGACATTAAGTTTGCATTGTTATTTCATAACATATACAAATTTTGACATTAAGTTTGCATTGTTATTTCATAACCTGTACAATTTATGACATTAAGTTTGCATTGTTATTTCATAACATATACAAATTTTGACATTAAGTTTGCATTGTTATTTCATAACCTATACAATTTATGACATTAAGTTTGCATTGTTATTCCATAACCTATACAATTTATGACATTAAGTTTGCATTGTTATTTCATAACCTGTACAATTTATGACATTAAGTTTGCATTGTTATTCCATAACCTATACAATTTATGACATTAAGTTTGCATTGTTATTTCATAACCTGTACAATTTATGACATTAAGTTTGCATTGTTATTTCATAACATATACAAATTTTGACATTAAGTTTGCATTGTTATTTCATAACATATACAAATTTTGACATTAAGTTTGCATTGTTATTTCATAACATATACAAATTTTGACATTAAGTTTGCATTGTTATTTCATAACATATACAAATTTTGACATTAAGTTTGCATTGTTATTTCATACCTTGTACAAGTTTTGAAAATAAGTCTGTATTATTATTTCATAACCTGTATAAGCATGACATTGTATTACTATTTCATAACTTGTACAAGTTTTATTGGATTTTGTCTTGCATTTCAGTACAATGATGTTGCCCTTCTAACATTAGATTCAGCAGTGACCTTCACACAGAATGTGCGACCGGTGTGTCTCCCATCAGGCAACGCGCTATATGCAGGACAAAGAGCCACTGTCATTGGTTGGGGCAGTCTGCGGGAAGGTATGTACATAAATCTGTATCATTAAAATGGCACATAGGGTACGTTCTTCAATCCAACGGTGAAATCCCATTTTCATCAATTTGTTCAATTCCACAGAAATTCATTGATGCTCATCCAGATTTTAAAAATAATGCCCTTGTTTTATCAACTGCAATGATGCAGTTCAGCATGCTGTTTCGTTCACAGTGAAATCTTTTCAGATTGATACATATCCCATATTGTGTCCACTTCTGTACCTCAGTTAAGTGGTGTGGGACCCACTTCTGTACCTCAGTTAAGTGGTGTGGGACCCACTTCTGTACCTCAGTTAAGTGGTGTGGGACCCACTTCTGTACCTCAGTTAAGTGGTGTGGGACCCACTTCTGTACCTCAGTTAAGTGGTGTGGGACCCACTTCTGTACCTCAGTTAAGTGGTGTGGGACCCACTTCTGTACCTCAGTTAAGTGGTGTGGGACCCACTTCTGTACCTCAGTTAAGTGGTGTGGGACCCACTTCTGTACCTCAGTTAAGTGATGTGGGACCCACTTCTGTGCCTCAGTTAAGTGGTGTGGGACCCACTTCTGTACCTCAGTTAAGTGATGTGGGACCCACTTCTGTACCTCAGTTAAGTGGTATGGGACCCACTTCTGTACCTCAGTTAAGTGATGTGGGACCCACTTCTGTATCTCAGTTAAGTGGTGTGGGACCTACTTCTGTACCTCAGTTAAGTGATGTGGGACCCACTTGACAGCAATCTTCCGCACATTTAAATCCTGTCATAGAATTCTGCGCATTGACAAAGCAGGAATACGTGTATGCTGGGCTAATTCCATCACAGTCCAGAGTCTATCTTCCATTAGGCATTTCTGGACCACAGCCACCCAAAACAGATTTGTGAACTGACACAGAACGTCCATTGCAAGGCAGATCAGCAATTAACTCTCTTCCCTGTTTGAAAGCCTCCACCCACTTTGCCATTGTACGATAGGATATAGCACGATTGCCCAATGCTTTCCGTAGCTCTGCAAGACATTCTCGTATATTGCAGCCATGGAGAACGGCTATCACTGTACAAACACTGCTCAACTTTCTTTACTTCCATTATGCACCGCTGTCATTAGATGACTGACATAGGGCGTGTGATCATGTCCAGACCAGTGCTTTCAGACCTCATCTGATGACAACATTAAGAAGTTCACTTTTAAATGTATATATTAAATTTTCTGCATCGGCACATTTTCGGGAAATAAAAATAGTTCACACGGAATATGTATTATACCGGGTGATTCAGACCACCCGTAACAGTATTTATTTCGGAAACTAGTGCATTAAAATTTTCCGAGACAAAAATATTTATAACTAAACCACATGTGAACTTTCACTTGAGCTTCATTTCATCAATCAGCCTCAAAAGGAAGTAGGGTCAGTTGCGTATTACTTTAAAATTTCAAATGGGAGTCGTGGTCAAATATGGTACCATTTGATAGAGCTCTTCAAAACAAACAACTTTCATAGGAAACATTTTGTCAATTCCTACTCTTTCAATGAGAAAACGTACGAAAAGATGTCATTAATATTGAAAAATGTTACGAGAATAAAATATAAACTAGATAAGTACATTTAATGTCGACATGGTACACACGCACAATTACCTGGCTGAGTGTAGACCTGGTGGCCGGCAGCACCGTCGAGGGGTGAATACAAGTAAACTACTCCTTCCCCTTTGCTCGCTCAGCAGTGTTTCCTTTAATCACTGCAATACAGTATCTACGGCCAGGTCTACATGTACACTGCACTTAGCCAGGTAATAAGCTCAGGTGGCCTTGCCCAACAAGTGTTTTGTTTTCTCTGTACCTAGGTATGTACATTTTTCTAGTTTTGCAATTACTTTTGTAACTAATAAAATAAGTACTTAAAAGTTAAGAGTGATTAAAAATACCTCTTACATACTACAAACAAATGCAGTCCTGTGACATGGCCAGCATGACCTCCTGACTTGAATCCTTTGGATTTCTATCTTTGGGGACGGTTAAAAACACTGTCTATCAAGATCGCCCTACAAGAAGAGATGGCATGAAACAGTGAATCCGAGAGACCTTCCAGTCACTTGACCGAAGTGTTCGGAGTCACTGACAGTGTTAGAAGAAGAGTACGGGTGTGTGCTGCTCAGAACGGCAAACAGTTTGAACATTTGTAAAAATTAATGGCACTGTCCAGTCTTTCAGTAACACATCAACAGTAATTGTCTTGTTTACATTTTCGTATTGTAACATTTCTCAATATTGATAGCATTTTCTTTTCGTACGTTTTCTCATTGAAAGAGTAGGAATTGATAAAAACGTTTCCTATGAAAGTTGTTTGTTTTGAAGAACTCTATCAAATGGTACCCTATTTGACCCGACTCCCATTTTAAATTTGGAAGTAATACGCCACTAATCCTACTTCCTGTTGGGACTGATTGATGAAATCGAGCTCACTGTTATGGGTGGTCTGAATCACCCTGTATGTCTTTCTCGTGTTAAATTTTACCGTACCTGGTTAACTGTTTCAGCCTGTTATGAACAATCTTCAGAACTGGTTGGTGCTGGTCTTGGCGTCTTTTGTCTGTGTTGCCTGTAGAGGTGTGTTTGTGTAGTGTAATGTGGAGTCAAAGCGTGTGTGTGTTCTGAAATTGTGTTGTGTGTTGAGAATTTCATTTGGATGTGTTTTTGTGTGTCTATATATTTCGTATTGTTCTAGTGTGTTTAGTTTCTGGCTTTTTGGTTGAATATGTAGAATTTCCATGTCTGTGTTTATGTCTCTGTAGGTGTGGTTAGCATTTGTGATGTGTTCTGCATATGTAGAAGTGTTTTGTAGTTTTGTTATGGCTGTGATGTGTTCTTTGTAATCTGTTTGAAATAATCTGCCTGTCTGTTCTATGTAGAAGTTGTTGCAGGTGTTGCATTTAAGTTTGTATACAAACGAAATTTGACTGTATATGAGCAAGATATTAGACTGATACCTACAGTTATAAGTTTAGGATTAATTGATATCCTGATGTTTCTTTTACTCTGTTACAGGTGGAAGACAGCCTGATATATTGCAAGAAGTCACCATTAAAATCTGGACCAATCAAGAGTGTCGGAATAAATATGGAAACGCTGCTCCAGGAGGCATTGTAGAACACTTCCTTTGTGCTGGGGACAACGGTCTTGACTCATGCAGTGTAAGTATAAAACTGCAATCTTCTCAGATGACAGTACATCCCATTCAGATTACTTTGATCCCAAATTACGGCCACATCTCTAACATTATCTGGCTTGCCATATAAATCTATATATATAATTTGAACTGGTAATGGAAATTACGGGAAAACGGCTGGACGGATTTTAATAAATGACCCCTCATTTTGAAGTTTGGAACTCAAAGTTTTTCGGAAAAATAGTAGTTTTCAGTGAAATGTCAATTTTTAAACATAATTTTCCTATTTTCCAAAATCCATCTGTCGTCAGTTTTGAGAACTAGCTAATAGCATTCACGGCCGACTTGATATTCCCTTTGCTTTTTTGTAAAGGAGAAGCGAAGCGAAGCGAGCATCAAGTCGGCCGTGTTGCATTTCAGAGAAAAACAAAACACATACTACAGTAAATAATATTACACGAAGGCCATGATCTGCAAGAATGCTGACATATTTAGAGCTCAAATTAAATTGATTACTAAAAACTTAACTTACTAAAAATAATTTACAGGTTCGATTCTGTGGTGTGTAATTTTCTGGGTACAGCTGTGTATTGGATTTTAAAAACTAAAAAACTTGAGGTGGTTTGATGACATTATTAGCATTAGAAATGAAATATTATTGTAGTTAATGCCATGATGCGACTATTTTTCATTAATTATACATATTAATGCTATATTGATGATATGAAAGTGAAACGTTTTGGGGTTATACGAGCAGATGTAGAGAATAACTTAAATTAGATTTTGATTTCTATATTTTACTGAGTGGCAGCTATATAGTATATATACTATATGTTACTGAAAGTTATAAAACTTACATAAGATAATATTATTAAAAATAAAATATTTTTATAATTACTAATCAAGCGGGGTTGGGTCTTTTTCATATATTTAATGGTGGTGTGGTGTAGATATTTATATGCGTGGTTCTCTTCAGTATTGGCTCGAGAGAGAGTATCTTTCATTGTTATGGAAGCAAATAACTTTCCGGATGTCTGGTATTCTTCATTGAAAATAAATCTGAAAAATGTTTATTTGAACGTCTAATGAACTTAGTTTGCAGCATTTGTTGCACAAGCCACTAGTATGTATAGAATGTAAACCATATAAGCTAATCTATTACTGTAGGCTGCCATTATGTTAAAAAAGAAATGACAGAGGTCTATTTTAATTAATAATCTTCTGTGTTCGCAACAGGGAGACAGTGGTGGGCCACTGATGATCAACGAGGGGCGCTGGACACAGGTTGGCATTGTGAGTTGGGGAATCGGCTGTGGAAAGGGTCAATACCCTGGTGTATACACACGAGTTACCCACTTCATGAGCTGGATCACCAAGAACCTCAAGTAGTTCCTTTAAAAAATAAATAAATAAAAATAACAACGCCTTGCAGTGCGACAAAAGTCAACAGTTCTGCTGTGTCTCTAGTTTAAAAAATTACACATCCTGAATGCGAGCTCTGGCCAGAAGAGATTAGGTTGGAGTGACTGAAGCAGTGCCAAAATAACAAATAGGTACGGGTCACAAGTGTTACTTTGAGTGTGTGTGTTCACAGGAGGAAATATATTTAACTTATTCACAAGTTGCAGTCTATTTTCTTTCCCTCATCATCCCAAACTAATACAAGGTGTACGAAAGTTATCTTTACAACTTCCATAATAGATAAATAAATTATCCAAAGACACAGAATACATCTTCGGCATGTTCTGAGGGCAAAATAAGTTTTCTTTTTTTTAAGCTAGAAGAAATCACAATCTCATGCTTTTCCAATTCACTGCGGGCTAAAGCAAGGAGATGCACTATCACCTTTACTTTTTAACTTCGCTCTAGAATATACCGGGCGGCCGGATAGCTCAGTTGGTAGAGAAGCTGGCTACGGACTGGAAGGTCCGGGGTTCGATCCCAGGTGGTGATAGGATTTTTTCTCGTTGCCAAACTTTCAGAACGGCCCCGACGTTCACTCAGCCTCCTATAAAATTGAGTACCGGGTCTTTCCCGGGGGTAAAAGGCGGTCAGAGCGTGGTGCCGACCACACCACCTCATTCTAGTGCCGAGGTCATGGAAAGCATGGGGATCTACCTCCATGTCCCCCAAGTGCCTTCATGGCATGTGACAGGGATACCTTTACCTTTTACCTTGCTCTAGAATATACCATTAGGAAAGTCCAGGAAAACAGAGAGGGTTTGGAATTGAATAGATTACATCAGTTGCCTGTCTATGCAGATGACGTGAATATGTTAGAAGAAAATCCACAAACTATTAAGGAAAAACACGAGAATTTTACTTGAAGCAAGTAAAGAGATAAGTTTGGAAGTAAATCCCGAAAAGACAAAGTATATGATTATGTCTCGTGACCAGAATATTGTACGAATTGGAAACATAAAAATTGGAGATTTATCCTTCGAAGGGGTGGAAAAATTCAACTATCTTGGAGCAACAGTAACAAACATAAATGACAATTGAGAAGAAATAAAACGCAGAAAAAACTTGTAAATGTCTATTATTATTCAGTTGAGAAGCTTTTGTCATACAGTTCCTCTCAAAAAACTGAAAGTTAGAATTTATAAAACAATTATTATATTACTGGTTGTTCTATACAGCTGTGAAACTTGAACTCTTACTTTGAGAGAGGAACAGAGGCTAAGGGGTTATTTTACGATGCTGTATCAACATCTAGGTTATTTAGCGTCTGAATGAAATTAAGGTGATAATGCTGGTGAAGTGAGTTTGGGGTCCAGCACCGAAAATTACCCAGCATTTGCTCGTATTGGGTTGAGGGAAAACCCCGGAAAAAAACCTCAACCAGGTAACCTGTCCCGACTGGGATTCGACCCGGGCCACCTGGTTTCGCGGCCAGACGCGCTGACCATTACTCCACAGGTGTGGACGAGGCTAAGGGTGTTCGAGAATAAGGTGCTTAGGAAAATATTTGGGGCTAAGAGGATGAAGTTACAGCAGAATGGAGAAAGTTGCACAACGCAGAACTGCACGCATTTTATCCTTCACCTGACATAATTAGGAACATTAAATCCAGACGTCTGAGATGGGCAGGGCATGTAGGATGTATCCAGAAATGCATATAGAGTGTTAGTTGGAAGACCAGAGGGGAAAAGACCTTTGGGGTGCCAAGACGTAGATGGAAGGATAATATTAAAATGTATTTAAGGAAGGTGGGATATGATGATAGAGACTGGATTAATCTTGCACAGGATAGGGACCGATAGTGGGCTTATGTGAGGGCGGCAATGAACCTCAGGGTTCCTTACAAGCCATTTGTAAGTAAGTAAGTAAGTAAGAAGAAATCACAAGCATTAAATGTGAATACCATTAATAGGACCCAAAATGTACGACTTCCCTCAAGTATACTGAAGCACATCTACATCGATTCATTCACCAAACCCCAAAGAAATGCATAGAACTCTGTTGAAATACAGTGTGTTCCTTATGGTTGTCAAAGCCATGGTCTGACAAGCCTGACTTGACAATTTATTAACGAAACTCGAACTCACTTTATTTAAATGCAAGTTACTTGATTTAAGCTACTTGATAAATGTGAACCTGACAAAGTGAAAAACATTTCAACAGTTCTCCTTTCGGTTAAAGTATCACAAATCATTCTCTATTTGTGAACTTCAAAAATATAGTCAACTTAAATCGGAACAATCAGTTTGAACAACCCTGTATTTGAAGAAGCTGACTTCTTCATTGGTCTACAATGTAGTGAAAGTACGGAAGAAATCCAAAAATTGAAAACACAAGTATCCATATATCAAAACCAATTATATTTTATGTTTCTACAAAAATACCAAAAGTTCATGTAATTCTGCATTCACAAAACTTGATCTAAACACAAAAATATGATACAACATGGTAATAGGAATAAGAAAAAGATGTGGCCAATAGAAAAACAGGATCTTAGTACTGGCCTCCTCTTCCAATATATTTTTACAAGATTCAACACCAAGCAAAATATACAGACTTACAAATTCCGCGAAGACAATATATTACATACCAATTTTTATAACCTGAAAAAGAAAAGTTACAAATTAGTTAAAATAAAATTTACATTCTAAGAGTATATTGCAATACAAGAGCAGTTAAATGCTCATAGCAAAATCGAGGAAAAGTTACAAAAGACGAGACAAAATCGAGTCTCTTCTATTTCTGTGATTCTGTTACGCAATTAACACATGTGAATTGCATACTATTTTTTGTACGATCATATTTTTAGAATTGCAAATACTGTTTAATTTTTACGATAATCTTTGCATTGAAATATAGAGTAAATTTATTTTGTGCGAGATCGTGCGTATTTGCTTGCTTTCCGCACAAAACCAATACACGGTAAGTGTGAAATACCACATTCAGTATTCCCAACGTAACACACATAACAATTTACCTCTTCTTACCGCTTGAGCGCGACATTCATTTTACTGCTTTGGGCTTTTAACATATTATTTTTAGAGACGTTTAACATAGTAATAATTATAAATTGGAAACTTACCACTGGAATTTCACCTACATTGCACTGCTAATTATTGTTTTTAAATATTTGTAAAAATGAAGTAAACTCTACAACTCCACTAAAATTACTGCATTCGTGATGCAAGTAACATTAAGGAAGCCGTCAAAACATCAACAAGATTCCAGACTCATCATTTCAATGTGCAGAATTAGATGTCAAAGATATTTTCCATTTCTAAACATCTCCTTGACCAGCAAAATTAAACCAGCCGATGTTATTACTACAATATGTTATATAAATAATATTGTTAAAATATTAAAATGAAAAATAAATCATTACATAACCTTACTGTTTGTTTTAAGTTCGCATTTATAGAGTGGGGGGGGAAAAAAAAGACAGACGTATATCACGGCCTGCTGGAATATAGTAAACACAGCAAACATTTTATAGCAACAATTTGAAGATAGATATTTTTGGTTTTAAAAGTTGCCGTCATTGAACAGAAACCAAGATGGAGATTTCATTGCAACTAATTAGAAATTTCTCTTTCAGGTATATAATAAACGATCTTCGCACAAAATAATGTATGATACACGAGCGGTATGCTTGTTTTCATGTTCGAGGAGAAGATTGAAAAAGCGAAACGTAGTTGAGCTTTTTTAATTTCCGAGAACATGAAAACATCAACATACCGCTCTTGTAACGTATATTACTAGGGGTTTGCATATTGTTTCAATGTAGGTCAAAAGGTAACTAAATAACTTCAAGAAGAGAGTTTATCGATACTCCGCCATTTTAACCAATACATCATCCATTATTTTGCTAAAAGGATTAACAAAAGTTGATCCTATAATAGCCTACTCGTAAATCTGATCTATATGCTGAAGTAGGCTTAAGGGGGAGTGATGAGTGAAATTTTGGTAATTTTCAGTCAAAAATCGCATTTTTGTTTTCAGAAAATAAATGGAGAATTAAGATTTTTCAGGAACATAACAGAATGGGCTATTCCATCTCAAATCGACCGAAATATAGAGAAAATTGACCTTGCAATTTTTAAATACAATGAAACTTTTTTGTACGTAGACAACTGTGATACAATGCTTTGTGCAAAGTTTGAGGCATCAGAACTTCATAGTGTTTAAATTAAAAATATTTAAATTTATCGTATTTTCATGAAATTAGCAACTTTAAACTGTTGTGGCTCCGAAACCCTTTCACCCAATGATCAAAATCATGGTTTATTTTGATGCTGAGAAATTAAAGTTTATATTAACATGTAAACAGTTTTTCTTACTTTTTATGGAAATGGAGAAATTTAGATTTTTCTTCATTACGACGCCTTTGGCCACGAAAAAATATTTTTAAAATATATGGTTAGATTCCGCATTGAAAGTACAAATAAACAGATATTTTTACTGGTGCACCGTTGATAAGAAAGCATTGAAAATATCAAAAAAAGAAAATAAATAGTACCCGCGTGAACTAACCAGCTGACTGTGAGACAGGAGCTAGCCAAGACAAGCAAGGCCAGGAGACAAACACGTGATGTGTCGCTTATCAAGTAGCGCATAGCTGGGCTAGCTTTATCACAGGTTTTCATAAACACAGGAGTAAAATGACGCCCAACGTTCGCTTATCTTCAGCTCTCGGCCAGTGCGTGCAGTACTGTGCCATTCAAGTGTGAAAATAATTGATTTAATATCCTCGAAACTTATTGCCGTGACACTAAGCAAACAATGCCGAATCCCTCTTAATAATGTAAGGTTTTTTTCTCAATATTTTTTACTTTTTTACAAATTGGCAAAATGCCTAAAAGTAAGTAAAATCAGATTATCTGTCTCTCTGTATACAATAAAAATAAGGATTACTTCTTATCATAACCTACCAAATGTCAGCTTCAAAATGAGCTCCCGTTCAATGATCTGCAGTAAATGGTTCCAGTGTTCTGAGCGCTGAAAGAGGCTTGTTTTTATAAAATACGCTAAATTTGTCGCTCAATAATACGAAAACCGTTTGACTTTCGATAGTATATTTTTGAAAATGCACTCTCCTCAGCACCTTGTATAAATAGGGAAAAAATTAGTGTATTAAAAAAATGCGAGGTTTTTTACTGATCGATTTCATATGGAATAGCCCGAATACAAATTTCGGTCATGAAATGTAATGAAGTGATTTTAAAAAATCTTTAAGTTCCAGTCTGTACCTGATTTCCAACATAAAGAGCTAATTGAAAGTACCAGGGATGCTTAGAGAAGGAACCATTTTTTTCTCAAAACTTTAACCAACACAAAAACTCTAGACAACAGTAGCAGAAATGAACAGAGAACATTATTCTTACAGTTATTATTATGTGTAGTTGCACACTATATTAATTCGCTATAGTTTATGTTCTAGTTTAGTTTATATATATGAAATTGTTCTTTAACTGGAAATAACAGGGATTTACCATGATTGGTGTGCACTGATTTCTTCTATATCATAAATGCAATAGTACTTCGTTCATTTGATGATTTTTTTAAACCTGATCATGGTTACAAGAATGGGATGCAATCTCTCTGAACCCAGCACTAAGAAACTACGAAGATATAAGATAATAAGCAATATTTGTATGCACATGATATATTACAAGGCATGTGATGAAAACATAAAAAAATAGCCTGTGAAAATAGATCTATCCAAACAAAAACAAAATAGTATACTCACCATATTGAATATATTACACATCCAACAGCAAAATATACATCATATAAATTTAGAGTTCAGAGTTGATATATTACTTCTTCATGAGAAATCTCCTTGTAAGTTCATCATGTTATGCCGATCACCAAAAGCTCCTCATGGAAATAAATAAATCTTATACCTTAAAATCCACCACAAAACTCGTGTCATATTTGCTCATGTGAGCTGCACAACACACGATTTTTAATGCTGAAAATACAAAGAATCTACCTAAGCAACTACACATACAAGAAGATACATCAAGACACTGTTCTAATCTCAACAAACCAGAATATTTTAAAAGAAATTAAAATTATAAATCTTAAAGATATAATGATAAAAAAATGAGTGATAGTGGAAATTCTAAGACTCACCTAGAATGAATGGCAAGATGTTCATAGCTCAAAGTTCGACACATGCACTTGCTGAAGGATGTTTCGAGCTGCAACACAAAACAGAATCACATTAAATGACATATGGTGTGACTGTGTACTCAGCCTTGGAATTTCCCAGGTCACTAAATGGAAATGGGGAGGGGGTTGATGGAGTTTGAAAGCCATTTAGAATCTTATCTTCATTTATGCTCTGGACGTAATATCCATCCCCTTTTAATTAAAAAAAGGCAATTTAATTTTCCGTTGCTTTGATGCTTCCGTCATAATAGAAATGTTTCTGAGAACAAAAGGCAACCCTTTGACGGTGAAGGATTAGAAATAACAGTAGAGTAGTGTGCCTGAGGACAGAATTGCAATGCTTCGACGGTGGAGTGAGACAAGGTCGTCACACGTTGCCTGGATTTACAGTACAGCTCATTGTCTAGGAATCACTAATCCTACCTTTGTCCTTTGACTAAAGGAGTAAGAAACTTAGAATGTTGTTCTCAACACATTTTTTAAACTTTATACAAGAAGGTCTGACTTCAAATAAGAATTTGTCAGGATACAAAGTTCACTATAACCGAAGCGAGGGTTCACTATAAACAGAAATACAGCAGAACCTCTATTATCCGTGGTAATGAAGGGGGTGGGCTGAACGGTTAATCGAAAAAATCGGATAATCCACATCATAAAATATCTTCGTAAATTAAGTGGATAATACTTGCACTTTTAAAATTTTCTCTGTGATCTTTTGTTTAACACGCTAGGAAGAGAATCAATATTTCTCTTATTTAAGTCTGGTTGTCAAGGACGGGTTTTTAAGGGGCAAGGAATTCCTTGTAATGGATGTCAGTGGAAAGATAGGAATAGTACAGGTCTCGTGTTGTAGATTTACGTATTTTATACACTTTATTGTTGATTTTTTATTAATTCTCGTAGAATTGTAACATCAATCTCGTACTCTTATGCGAGATGAGCCACAGTTTTTCTCTCCTCAAACAACTCAATTATTTGCACTTTTTTCGGTACTTAGCACAACACGTTTTCTTTTGGCACTCATGCAATATATTTTATATAAGCAGAAGTTGTACAGTACGACAACACGAACAGTAGACCATATTGTGAAAGTGTCAAGGCTTGTAATAACACTCTCTAGAAAAAATACATACTGGTATTAATATAATGTACAATAGTACTTCATATGTTTCTGTAGCAAAAAAAGAAAAAAAGAGGAGGGCGAGAAAGAAGTCGGATAATCCATCAATCAGTTAATAGGGTGACGGATAATTGGGGTTTTACTGTATGAATGTACTTTTAATGAATGCAGGTCGGGACTAACGATTTAGGTTCACTATAACCAAATGTTCACTATAACCGAGTTCACTATATCCAGAGTGGACTGTATTACCTTTTTTAACAATTCTTTTAACACTGTAAAATTTTTTTAAATTTTAAAGTTTTTAGACTTTTATTATATTTAAATGCAAAATTCAAACTTATTTGCACAGCCAGAATTGGATATGTACATTAATTACCTTGGAAATAGACAGTGTCCGTAATATCGTCGGGCTGTGGTATGAAAGGGGCTGTTGTGCTAAGAAGGTTGTCCCAGTTTATCGCAGAGAAGAGCGGCATCTTCTTCACCTGTGGGGCAGCAGGCCTGTCTGCTGGGTCCAGTGTCAGAAGACTATCTATAGCAGAGTGAGCTGCATCGGAGAACTGTTCTTCTGCTTGCGGCCATGGAATGTCTGAGCATGGTAAAATATGTTCCATCTCTTAGAAGTCAGCTTCCCTTGTCTTTCTTTCATCCATAAAAAATATTATATCTTATATAAAACGTGAAACAGGCTTGATTCTTCCTCAAAATGTGTTCTATTGGATACACTGCAATAATAAGACACCATTAGCTAAATGGCTCTTAATTTGACATGGTGAAACGATAAACAATTTAAAAGATGACTTACTTACTTACTGGCTTTTAAGGAACCCGGAGGTTCATTGCCGCCCTCACATAAGCCCGCCATCGGTCCCTATCCTGAGCAAAATTAATCCTGTCCCTACCATCATATTCCACATCCCTCAAATCCATTTTAATATTATCTTCCCATCTACGTCTCGGCCTCCCCAAAGGTCTTTTTCCCTCCGGCCTCCCAACTAACACTCTATATGCATTTCTGGATTCGCCCATACGTGCTACATGCCCTGCCCATCTCAAACTTCTGGATTTAATGTTCCTAATTATGTCAGGTGAAGAATACAATGTGTGCAGCTCTGCGTTGTGTAACTTTCTCCATTCTCCTGTAACTTCATCCCTCTTAGCCCCAAATATTTTCCTAAGAACCTTATTCTCAAACACCCCTAACCTTCGTTCCAAGTTTCACAGCCATACAGGACAACCGGTAATATAACTGTTTTATAAATTCTAACTTTCAGATTTTTTGACAGCAGACTAGATGACAAAAGCTTCTCAACCGAATAATAACATGCATTTCCCATATTTATTCTGCGTTTAATTTCCTCCCGAGTGTCATTTATATTTGTTACTGTTGCTCCAAGATATTTGAATTTTTCCACCTCTTCGAAGGATAAATCTCCAATTTTTATACTTCCATTTCGTACAATATTCTGGTCACGAGACATAATCATATACTTTATCTTTTCGGGATTTACTTCCAACCCTATCGCTTTACTTGCTTCAAGTAGAATTTCCGTGTTTTCCCTAATCGTTTGTGGATTTCCTCCTAACATATTCACGTCATCCGCATAGACAAGAAGCTGATGTAACCTGTTCAATTCCAAACCCTCTCTGTTATCCTGAACTTTCCTAATGGCATATTCTAGAGCAAAGTTAAAAAGTAAAGATGATAGTGCATCTCCTTGCTTTAGCCCTCAGTGAATTGGAAAAGCATCAGATAGAAACTGGCCTATACGGACTCTGCTGTAAGTTTCACTAAGACACATTTTAATTAATCGAACTAGTTTCTTGGGAATACCAAATTCAATAAGAATATTATATAATACTGCCCTCTTAACCGAGTCATATGCCTTTTTGAAATCTATGAATAACTGATGTACTGTACCCTTATACTCCCATTTTTTCTCCAATATCTGTCGAATACAAAAAATCTGATCAATAGTCTATCTATTATGCCTAAAACCACACTGATGACTCCCAATAATTTCGTCTACATAATGGAGTTAATCTTCTCAAAAAGATATAGAGGACTTACATTTAATAACGAATTAGCTAAGCTTTGAGAACATACCTTTGTTAAGAATATTATTAAACACGTGCTGAGGTGTCTCATCGTTGAAGGGTGGAATGCCGGCCATGAACTCAAACAGACAAACACCCAACGCCCACCAGTCCACAGCTGCGCCTGCAAATTACAGAGAATCCTCTGTTCAGCTTTGAAGGAGAGAATGATTACTTACCATAACAATAATTTTCTATATAATTTCCTCTTTGTTAAGTACATAGGTGACTAGTTGCAGAAAATGTGACCTAAAGTCGGATTTTTATTTTTGTGTGTGTGTGTGTGTGGGTTCAAAAAGAGGATGAAATATTGAGCATTTAAAAAAAATCATGGTTCTAGGTGCTATAATTTTTAATATATTAAGGTACGGTCACACGTCGCTACTTTTGCAGCGATGCAGTACAAAAAACTGCGCAACTCTCGTACTGCGACGTGTGAACAACGGTGCAACCCGAAAAGTAGCGGCTGCCGAAGCTGCTGCTCGCTACTTTTTCATGCTGCAAGCAGCTTAAAAGTAGCGACGTGTGAACAGGGTTCTCAGGGTTGCAGCCGCAGCATTTTTGATATTGGTTTTGTTGAAACTTTTGCTGCGGTTGCGACCAGTGTTGCCACCCAAATGTGCCAATGATACTTTTATTGTTTGGATGTATTTTAATGTTAGATGTGATGAAAATAAATTATTTGTAACAGTTATTAAATGCACATCACAGTCTGAGCATAATTGCTGACGATATAATTCAATTTTTTAATTTTCTGTAGCGTAGTTTCAAACAGGAGGGTTGCCAACACTGATTACGTGAATATGCTGTTGGTTATCATTTAAGTATATAGGCGTTTTTAAAAGCTTTATAGTAAAAATAATGTCAATTTCTGAATACTAGTTAGGACAGAAAAGCAAATAATATATAAGTAAGCTTTCGCATGAGTTTCTTAATAATGCGAACATAACCACAAAATGTATATTGAGAAGTCAACACAGAGATGGAAACCTGCAGCATGACTGCGGCTGCAAAAGTAGCGCCTTGTGTGTGAACAGACTCGCAACCTCCAGTTGCAACTTTTGCTGCACTCGGGTTGCGCAGCACGAAAAATAGCGTACAGTGCGCTACTTTTGGCTTACGTGTGAACACGACACGCAACTTTTGCAGCTGCAGTACGAAAGTTGCGCAGCAAAAGTAGTGACGTGTGACCGTACCTTTACTTATTAAATGTTGATATTACATTATGTACTTTTCGATAAAAATGCATTATTAAAGTTCTCACTTATTTTCTTAGCAACTATAAGAAAGATTTAGGTATTTATGAAGCACTGTGTAAAACTACGTCCTAGTTTAGTATCTAAAAAAAGCCTACAGATAGCGCAAGATGTCAAAACATAAAATGCAGTTTTTACACCGCAAATTCGTTATTTTGTTCTCCTGTAAAATTTCCTTCCACGACTTTAGGTCCCTTTTCGCGCAACGGGTCACATATAACTTTCGAAACCTCGAGTTTTTGGGCAATTCTGAAGTAAGAGAAATGATACTCGTTATCATTGACAATTATCTGCATGAAAAGAAGAGTGTTAGCAACTTACCATGTCCTTGTCGTAACAACAACTCAGGGGCCAAGTAGTCTGGTGTCCCCAGAATACGGTGGTCACTGGCAGCCTTTCCTCTTCGAACTGACTTCGGTGTACGGAAAGGAGTATGATTTGATGTAATTGGAGTAGTTGTCACAGGACTCTTCTGCAAGGTACGAGGAACACAAATCTTAGTATTAAACAAACCCATTAGGCCTAATCTGTATGCAACACAAATAGCGGATGGGATAGGAATCTCATTATGAACTGAGGAAAACGCTATTTGATGGGCATTCAGGTGTAAAATCCCTAAAACTCTTTATCCATGACCATAACGAAAAACATGCCTTTATTAAATACTTTTGCGTTTGTAAAGTAGGCTTTTATTCAACATTACTTTATTCCACTAGTGAGATAAAGACTTTACCTCACAGTTTGAACTTTATCTCACAGTTCATTAGTATTTTTCTAGTACCCGGGCACACACGTATACTTTTCCATTCAACTATTACTCAATAAGTTTATATATTAGTTACTAGATGCCACTACCTCTACTTCTTTATTACCATTCCTTAAATATATACACTCAATCTCCTTCTCTTTTCTCTATCTGCTACGTCGTAATTTGTGCATTGCATCCATATCTAATATGTATTTTTTTTTTTTTAAATTTTGTAATAATTTACCTTTTGGGATGCGAGGAGACTTGAACCTATGAAGTTGGGTTTATAGGATTTAATAACACGCATTAGCCAACTGAGCTAAACAGACACAATGATTTTAAGTTTTAATATTCCTCTTAAGTTTACAGAAGTAAAATGTGAAATTATTTTAATCACAATAGTCCCGTGAACACTTCTAAATAATCCCTGAAACTTAAAAAAGACGAAAATACACGTTTAAAATGAAAAAAATATATATTAAAATTATATAATTAATTATAATTTGTTATTTATCCAACGTCTTAGATACCATTCTTCACTAATCATGGCCTCCTACATCATGACCTACCTAGTACACGTATCGATTCTAAAATCCATGCCATGATATGTGATTATATGAGGACTTATTTTCAACATATTTTCTTTTATAAAACATAATTTGTCGTTATGGTCATGGATAAAATTACGTATGGTACTTGTGAGCATGATCTTTATTGCGCTCGTGTAATTTAAGCACTCGGCTGACGCCTCGTGCTTAAATCTTTCCACTCGCGTAATAAAGATGCACTTACCTCACAAATACCATAAATAACTATTAGATTAAAAAATTCTGATATTTTGCTATCTTTATAAAGAATGTCAAAAGTTTTCTTTTTCTAGAGCTTAACCAGGTATCTAAAGGTGGAACTCACATCATGAAAAACATTGTCTTCATGCTTTTCTGGGAGGTTGAATCTTGTAGTCTTCACAACAGCAGCTGCGGTGACAGGTGTTGACATCCCCGCACTGCTGTCGGATTTCAGCACTCCTCTTACCTGAACACAAGACGAATACATAAATAAATAATTACACATAGGCCTATTCAAACTACTGCAATAATAATAGATACATAAGTCTGTTGAGCCCTGGGCATAAAACAACAATTCTAGCAGAACAAAATAAATTCGCAAACAGTAAATTTAAAATAATCCAATTCATTGAGAAAATAGGGAACATAAAATTCCTAAGTTTGTTGCTTTCTAAGACTATGCAATACTGTAGTTTTGTTAATTTGGCCAGAGAAGACGGTGATATTATGTCAGTCATACAGAGAATGAAATTCATGACCGTAAAAAATGCTGCTTGAAAACAACATCTTATAAGTAGTAAATTTGATTATTATATTATTTCAACATTACAATTGCTTGTTTGTTAAAATACAGTAGAACTTGGTTATAGCGACCTCGTTTTATGCGACACCTCGCCTATAACGTAAAATATTCTGTGGTTCTAATTAATTCCCATAAGACATATGCTTTTGTACCTTGCTTAATACGACAAACGTATATGCGTCTACCTCGCATGTAACGTCATTTTCAACCTCAGTTTGGAATACAATTTTCTAAGAACCGAAGTATTGTGAAAAATATTTTGCTGAAATCTGACAAATCCTTTACTGTTCCCTTCTATCATAGACCTCTGGAATGCAGGCAGATTCCCCATCCCATTGTAACCTGCCCGAATTCATGCGGTATTAATGGTACCTGCATGCGGTCAGTTTCGACAGGAAGTTTTCACTAAGTGCACGCATTTTAACGCAGTATGGCCACCAAAAGAAGTGAGTGACACTTTAGAAGCCATTAGAATTGTGAACATTTCTATGAAGTTAGAGGAGGGAGTATGAAGCTAGAAGAAGGACCAGTGAAATTGCAACTGAAATAATGAACATAGAATTTAATTTAGAAAGTGTATATTGGGCAAGTAGGAGACAACAGAGTAAAATGACTGATTACTTCACTCCTCAGTAAATAAGTTTGGTGAGTAATGAACAACCTGTTTTAATACAGAATACTATATTTATAATTGTACATGTATTTTATTGTGTTCATGGCATGCTTAAAAGTGAATACATAAATCCAAAATAAGCCTAATTATGTTTATTATTTTTCATTTTCCACCTCACTAGATTGATAATGTGAATCTCGGTTACTACGACACTCGTTTATAACAACATAATTTTCAAGGTGCCTTGGATGTCGTTATAACCAAGTTCTACTGTATATATGACAACATCACGCAGTTTGTGTTCTTTTGTTTTGTGTGTTTTTGGAAAATATAATTTTAATTAATGCTCCATCATAAATATTGTAACTAAAGCCTTGTGCATCCCTCGTGTTTATCGTATGGCTCATCCTCCCCACACACATTACCTGCACTTTGTTTACATTTCCACTGTGCCTAAACGAGACGCTCCACTGTATGTTCCAACTCGAGAAGTATGGGTTAAATGAAGATGAATGAAAATGGTGCTATACAGCAGTAACAGAATTCCTTTTGGTCAACTCAAGCACGAAAAATTTTCTTTCAACAGCAGTGGTGGCCATCTTGCTGGAACTGTGACATCAAATATTCGATAATAATAAGTATTATGTATATTGACATAAACTTTCATTGTCGAGAACAAAAATCTACACATAAATTTCTACATCTTCGATGACCATGATTTTATAATATGGGCCGTTCAGAGCAGAAGTGGTGTAAGTCAAAATTGGGTAATGAGGTTTAAAGTAAAAATTCTGTAAAATACAGCGCAAAGTAGCAATTAATATGTCCTTTGTGCTATCCACCGACTACTAATAAAATTTAAATAAATTGAATATGTTGTTGTTCTTGTTTTCTAATGCCAGGCGTTTGACAATAAAGTCATTTGACCTCTTGCACTCCAATACTTTTCAAAGATATTATCATGACCAGCCAATGAAGCACAGATTTTGAGGTGTTCCGAATCCATTTCTTGGTGTGAGTTGCACAATGGGCAGTTAGGGGACTGATATATTCTAATTCTATGCAGGTGTTTGGCCAAACAATCTTGGCCTGTTGCCAATCTAAATGAAGCTACAGACGATTTTCGTGGTAAATCGGGAATTAACTGTGGATTTTGATGCAGAGAGTTCCATTTTTTCCCTTGGGATTGAGTTATCAAGTTTTTTGTTTGTTGAAGTCTAAGTATGTAGATTTAATAAATCTCTTCACAGAGTAATACGTAGATTTAGTAACAGGTCTGTAAGTAGCAGTGCTGCCCTTCTTTGCTAAAGCATCCGCATTCTCGTTTCCCAGGATTCCACAATGGGATGGTATCCATTGGAATACAATTCTTTTACTGAGTGATAATAATTGAGAGAGCATTTTAGTTATTTCTGCCGTTTGAGATGAAGGTGTGTGTTTAGAGACTATTGATAGAATAGCTGCTTTGGAGTCTGACAATATAACTGCATTCCTAAATTTATTGATGTGGCATAGAAGATTCCTGAGGCATTCACTTATTGCAATGATTTCACCATCAAAACTTGTTGTTCCATATCCAAGAGATCTATAAAGTGAGAAGAGACAGCACGTAACACCTGCACCGGCACCTTGTTCTCTGGAGATCAAGGATCCGTCGGTGTATAGATGAAGCCAGTTTTGTGGAGGGTACCTAATATTAATTGTCTCTAAAGACAATTGTTTCAGTATTTCAGTGTTTACTTCTGATTTCAGTATTTCTTCTGTTAAATTTAGATTATATTCTATATTTAATAGAGTTAAAGGGTTTGATTTAATTTGTAAGTTTTCTTTTAAATTCGGGACACTGATTTTCTGTTTTAATTCTTGAACAATGGATATGAAACTTTTTTGAGTTTTCAATCTACAAAGAGGACTGTATGAATGCCAATTGTTACCTGGTAATCTATAAATTGAATATTAATTGCTACTTTGTGCTGTATTTTACAGAATGTTTACTTTAACCCTCATTACCCAATTCTGACTTACACCACTTTTGCTCTGAACAGTTCATATGTTGACGCTATTTCCTTTGTAACTGCAGTGTACATACCTCTTTCCTGCTTCCCACATCTACTTTCATAAAGGCCTTGGTGAGGCCTGTTTCTCTGTTGCCTTTACTTTTCGGTGTGCTAATGGCGTATCTCTTTGGCGTGCTGTTTGTGATGTCACCCAAAGCACATCGCTCAGGTGACAATTTCCTTTTCGTGCCTCTTAAGTCGCTGGGACACTTGAAGGAGCTGGGGGGCGAAGACGTCATTGACAATCGAATTGGTAGATTCGATGGACGTGGACGTCGCTTACTACTGCTTGATGATTTCAAACACCTGAACATAAGAACGGTATACTATTAGCAATACAGATAGAACATCAGCGTCCTGGGCTGAAGACACGAGTTCAAAACCTAGCAAGTCGTTGTGGAATATGTGATAAAATGTTTTGGCCCAGGTTTTCTCGCGGTACTTATGTTTTGCCAAACTCACATTCATTCCTACAAAACATTCAAGACTTTGACAGCCATGTGAAAGAGAGAAAGAATGAGTGTTTCTGTTGATGGTCATTAGAGTCCTCTCTTTAGTTGTTTGCCTGGTTTACATCTTCCAGGACAGCACTTAAAATTATATTCTTTTGATATACACAAAAAAGTTCATTAAAACACAACTCACTAATTTAAAAGTACCTTTATATAGCTTAAACACTCCAAAAATGATACTGATAATATACAGTAAAACTTCTTTTATACGTTCTGTACTTAAGTTTTTTTTTTTTTTCATACATTCTTTTCTTTTCCTGAGATCCCAGGAAAATTCTCATAATTTTCACGTAAATTTATTTCGGTAACACTTTTTCGTTTACAGTGAAACCTCTCATTACAGACACCCCCAAGATACGGACACTCCTCATATACGGACAGATTTTTATGTCCCAACTGAAATAATATAGAAATAATGATAAATTTAACTCTCGTTTACGGACACTCTCAGACACGGACACAGACAGCTGTTTCACAGTCCTAAAGCTTGTTTTACCTTCTGACTGCGGACAGAACTTGGATTTCCAGACCTAATGTATTACACAAATGGAAAATTTAGTTTTGGGAACTGTACAGAAATTCTTTAACATGAAAGAAAACAATAAGAGTCTCGTAGGCTCTAGCCCAGCCGGCTACTCTTTGTTAACTCGAAGCGGGTGGATAAAAAAGTCATAAAATCTAACCTGTCTGATGGGTCCAACGTTTCCACGATCGTGAAATTGTATTCGACACATGATAGGGTTAGTAGGATTATTCTCTTCACTTCAATCAGTTGTTCTGTTTCGAGAGACATGGCACCTGAACGTAAAGGTTAAGTTGAAAGCTGTAAATTACAGTATTGCATAACTGTAGACCTAGAATAAAATTGCATGTATTTTCATTTTTTGGCCTTATCTACTGTAGTTCAAAGTTGCAAAGAATTTACTGCAGTATACTGTATTTAGAATTAAACTACAGTAATACATTTCATTTAAAGCGTGAAGGGATACATAATGCATATTATGAATTTACTGTTAGATTGGGGAGCCTCCCTCCCAAATAAGGACACCTCCCAGATGCGGAGAGATTGTTACGTCCCTTCGATGTCCGTAAATGAGAGGTTTCACTGTATAAGCTGTTTACACTTACACAATCATATTCTAAACATCAGGAGAAACGAAATGTTATTTATACATTCTAAATCAATTTTGCTCTGCATAGAATTGGAATATATCAGTCCCCTAACTGTCCATTGTGCAACTCAAACCAAGAAATGAATTCGGAACACCTCAAAATGTGTGCTTCAGTGGCTGACCATTACAATATCTTTGAAAAATATTGGAGTGCAAGAGGTCAAATGACTTTATTGTCAAACACCTGGCATTAGAAAACAACAACATATTTCAATTACAAGCTTCTTACCCTGGGGAAGAACGCCTGGTAAGTGGAGTCTTGTCCACCACAGGACAACTGGAACATGTGTGATATGAGTCAAACCCATCACTGCCTTCTGCAGACAGAAATGGGGTAATACCAGACAGACGACTGCTCTGTTCATGAAGGGATGAGGTGTTTGATACTGAAAACAAATTAAAATAATATAGCCGAACTAAAACAATTGACTTGCAACATTTGAAAGCATCCAAGGGTTTCCATAGCAACACCCATTTTCCTCTCTTTGTGGCAAACAAGATGTCACCACTCCCTCTTGTTACCATGGAAACCTTTGGTGTTTACAAATGTCACAAGTCGGTTGTTCTTTAATTTCAGTACAGTTAAAACTATTCAATTATAAAAATCATAAATGAAGTCGAATTATATTTTTACAGATACACTGATGACAAAAAAAATGTTTTTCAATCTGGCAGATGTCTTAAAATAATCTAAAATAACATTTTCTTCAAATATATTATTTTAATGTACCGAAGTACATATGATATTTCCATGCAGATATTCTGCGTCATCATACGATGAAAGAGTAATGGAACGGAGAAAAATTCTCTCCGGCGCCGGGATTTGAACCCGGGTTTTGAGCTCTACGTGCTGACGCTTTATCCACTAAGCCACACCGGATACCCACCCCGGCACCGGACAGAATTGTCTCAGATTAAGTTCCAACAGAATCGTCTCAGATTAAGTTGGAACTTAATCTGAGACGATTCTGTCCGGTGCCGGGGTGGGTATCCGGTGTGGCTTAGTGGATAAAGCATGAGAACGTAGAGCTGAAAACCCGGGTTCAAATCCCGGCGCCGGAGAGAATTTTTCTCTGTTCCATTACTCTTTCATCGTATTTTCTTCAAAGTTGGAAGCCCAGTTCCAACACGAAAAAGAATATTAAAGTTAGTGGATAAGTTTAAACAGGTTCCGTAACTGACTGGAAAAGAAAACGAAGATGTCATATGCTGCCAGGAAATTTACGTCAAAAAGCTTGTCTAGATGCGCACGTAGTCCTCCCATTCTCTTCTACACTTCTCAGATTCCTGTCAAGTTATCTGATCCTACTAGTAATTCATAATCTACTAAAGTAGGCACGCTCTTAGAATGATTCCTCATATCAACAAAAGCACATGGTCGTTTCTAATATATTATTGGTGGTTCATTAGCGCGTAACATTTCTGGCCGTGGTAACACACAACACAGTATAAGCAGGTCACTGTTGAAAATGGAGGTGTATTTAAAAATAATATAGGCCTAATAAATATAATTATGGTAAAAGTAAAAAAAAAAAACTGTAAATTATAAATACAAAATGCAGGCCTAAATACAAATATGAAGTTATAAATTATTGATTAATCATTATTATAATTGAAGTCTCCTATGGCGGACTTTTGGCAACAATTCTTTGTAAATGGTCTCTACATCACTGCCTTGATGTGGTGAATGACAAAGTACTCACCATTAGTAAAAAGAAAATTTTTCACTATTAAATATTATTGTCAGCATATTAGTCTACTTTATTAATAGCATACTGTATATTATATTTTGGATATGATGATGGCAGGTTACGCTAATTAGGTTAAAACAGAATCATAGGACTTACGTGAATAACTTAGTTGCTATCAGACAACATGCAAATTCCTTTCGAATCAGATGGTAACACACAGCACAATTCATTTTGTAGATTGTAGTGACTATTACACTCTTACTACGTCATACTATTTTTGACCAATAAAACGGTACGAAAGGACGTATTTCAACCAATCATGGCTGCTTATCACACAATTTTATCGCGTCCCTAGCATTTGTTTCTTTGTTTGCCAACATTTGAAACTGCGCTGGACGTCAAAAAATATATATATAAAATTACAAACCACTCCAGTCGATGCACAGCAGTTTCAAATATGACTCGCATTGGCATTCAAGAACAAGAATTAATAAAAATCACTGATCATACCTATGCATCTTCTGAAATCCGATTTACAAATAAATGAAGAGCACCATTCGGAAATCCTGAATAAGTTGAATACACCATGTAGGCCTAAATCAACGAGTTCCACTTCTATTACGCACACGTCCAATATAACATCAATTGAACCACCAACCACATTCAAATATGAAAATTGTACATTCAATAATTATTCCTTTTAAAATTATTTATTCGGAAATCCTGAATAAGTTGAATACACCATGTAGGCCTAAATCAACGAGTTCCACTTCTATTATGCACACGTCCAATATAACATCAATTGAACCACCAACCACATTCAAATATGAAAATTGTACATTCAATAATTATTCCTTTTAAAATTATTCATTCGGAAATCCTGAATAAGTTGAATACACCATGTAGGCCTAAATCAACGAGTTCCACTTCTATTACGCACACGTCCAATATAACATCAATTGAACCACCAACCACATTCAAATTTGAAAATTATACATTCAATAATTATTCCTTTTAAAATTATTCATTCGGAAATCCTGAATAAGTTGAATACACCATGTAGGCCTAAATCAACGAGTTCCACTTCTATTACGCACACGTCCAATATAACATCAATTGAACCACCAACCACATTCAAATTTGAAAATTGTACATTCAATAATTATTCCTTTTAAAATTATTCATGTTTATTTTTTATGTCATCGTCGTTAATTAAAACTTTTCTAACACTTATGTATATTAGTTAGGTTATGTTATAGCTTCTGCTCTGAGAGGATAAAAAGAACTTCTGCTATATGATATTATGGATAGTCACGTATCAGAGATTGTTTAATATTAAGATTTATTGAATAGTAATCATTACAGTGTCTGTATAAAGACACTACTGCCATCTAGCATGCATCTAGCGTAATATTTGTAATGAGGTGGTACAATAATACTTTTGAAGACAGTTGTATTTTCGTAAGTCAATTAATATTTTATTGTATTGGAGTACTTCGTTACTTCTAATCTTTATATACTTACTTCTAATCGTGTAATAGTCAATTAAATCCCACTCGTGTTTTGATTTTCTCTAGATAAATCAAAACGTCTAGTGAGATTACTGTTGACAAATAATTTACTCCCACGTAATTCACAATACCGAACACAATTCACTCCTCTCCCATAATAATACCACAATTTATTGATACAGCTGAAACCTGCCCATCTGACATGCCACACTTCAATTAAGGCTTAATCTGTAAGTGTAAGATTACGAAATGGTGAGGTCAGGGAGGTCGAATACACATCCTTTATGCTGTGTATTAGTCATGATGACATCATTCAAAATGCAATCATTCATAAAACATTATGTTAGGCCTACTATTACAGCATAGTGTCATAGTGTATACTTTAATCTGACCGCAATATACAACTTTTCCGTGTTTTGTATTAATGCGCTCTACTTTTTATTGCTATGAAAATACACTAAGGGACAAAAAAAAGCGGACACTTTAATATTTGCTGGTATTTTGCAAAACATTATCTTCTCATACAATATTATGGTAGCCATCTGTTGTTATGGAGACGTGTATACATTGTTGACTGTGTTTTGTTTTATAAACAAGCCATTACAACCAAATATTCCAATTTTGCTTTCGGAGTCTCAGCTATAACAATTGTGTCTCAACCATTTTGTGCTTCATTATCGTTATCATTCGTTATTTCTTTATTTTTACATTTTCTGAGTTTAAGTGGGGTTGTAACATTTGTCTTAAAACAAGATGCGACCTGAAGATGTGGCTCGAGCTGTAGCCCTTTACGATGATGGACGCAGTGTACGTTACATTGCAAATGTTATGAATATGGCTAGAAGCACAACCCATGATGCCATAAAACGGTATAGAGAGACCCTAGAATATACCAGAAGACCAGGTTCGGGTCGTCCAAGAGCTACAAATCCAAATGAAGACAGGTATATGGTGTTGAGAGTTCTTAGGGAGCGCAACCTGCCAGCTACTAGTGTAGCCCAGCAATTTGTTAACATGCATGGACGCCCAATTTCGGCCAAAACAGTTAGAAGGAGGTTGAAAGCAAGTGGACTGATATCAAGTAGACCTGCAACTGGTCCCAGACTTCTCAGGATGCATCGAGTTGAACGATTGTGTTTTGCAAATGATCACAGGGATTGGAGAAATGGACAGTGAAGCTGTGTTCTGTTCACCGATGAGTCCCGTTTCAATCTGTGCTCACCTGATGGACATGAAAGAGTTTGGAGAAGGAGGGGAGAACGATTTTCACAGTGTTACATTTCTGAAAATGTGCCGTATGGAGATGGTGGAGTGATGGTTTGGGCAGGAGTGTGTACGGATGCTCGTACAGAGTTGGTTTTTGTTGAAAATGGAAGACTAACAGCTAATAGGTATATAAATGAATGTTTGGCTGATCACGTTGTGCCATTTGGCCAATTTGTAGGCGATAATTTTGTTTTAATGCATGATAATGCACGGCCGCATATTGCCCATATGGTCGGAGATTATCTCCAAGAAGTGGGAATCCATGTTCTTCCATGGCCAGCAAGGAGTCCAGACATGAACCCAATTGAACACGTGTGGAACATGCTGGGACGGCGTGTTAAGAATAGATGACCGAGACCAGAATCGTTACAAGAGTTGAGGTGAGCACTTGGCGAAGAATGGGAACTTATTCCTCAAGAAGACATTGCTAACCAAATTGAGAGCATGCCAAGATGTATGGATGCAGTTATTCAAGCCAGAGGGGGTAATACCTGTTACTAAAAAGAGTTTTTAATGTTTAAGGCACCATTTTTTTTTTTCAAATGTTGTCGTATAAGGTGCTAAATGAAACATTATTTTCTTTAAATGGGTTTCATTTTGAAATAATTGGCAACAAAATACAAGCAAATATAGAAGTGTCTGGTTTCTTTTGTCCCTGAGTGTAATGCATATACTGCTGTAACAATACAAATCTGCAACTAAGTTTTCGTTTAATACTTGTTAAATAGCAATATTGCACCCTTTAAAAACCAAGAAACCATTTATAAAGCAGGACCAGTACTAATTGTGCACTGATGTACTTTGGTGTACAACCAATTGCAAGACCCCTGCCCACGTGCATTTGTTGAAACAACATACCATTCGAAGAGCATGCTTAGTACACAACAATAACAACGAGGATGATGATAATGTAAACTAAAACAAATTATTTCTATACACACCTAGTGCTTCATCATTCTTCACCAGTAAGGGTGTCAGATCCTGTGTCGGATCATCACTGTTGGATAACGGACTGAAATGAGCATCTCCTGGTAGTCTGCCACTCTGACCTGAACCCTGCAACAAAACAAACATACAAACTTCAGACATCAACTACAGAAGTCGTCTAACACAATCACCATCATTACTGTCTGTGATTGTAAACTGCAGACTTGGAGAGAGTAGGAATGGAAACAGCCATTCTTTTGGCCTGGGGTATAAAAATGTGATTTTTATGGTGAAACATCATCAGTTTTGTCGCATAGATACTTGTAAGTCCCAGAAAGGAGGCAGTGTGCATACTGGCCTATACGGACTCTGCTGTAAGTTTCACTGAGACACATTTTAATTAATCCAACTAGTTTCTTGGGAATACAAAATTCAATGAGAATATTATATAAAACTTCTCTCTTAACCGAGTCATATGCTTTTTTGAAATCTATGAATAACTGATGTACTGTACCCTTATACTCCCATTTTTTCTCCAATATCTGTCAAATACAAAAAATCTGATCAATAGTCGAGCTATTACGCCTAAAACGGCACTGATGATCCCCAATAATTTCATCTACATATGGAGTTAATCTTCTCAAAATAATATTGGACAACATTTTGTACAACATCAACAAAAGTGATATTCCTCGAAAGTTACTACACTACACTTAGGTACAATTATGGATTCCTTCCATTGTTCTGGTATAATTTCCTTTTCCCAAATAGCAAGTACAAGCTTATAAATTTCGCTAGATAATGCGCTTCCACCCTCTTGTATTAATTCTGCTGGAATTTGATCGATACCTGGAGACTTGTACTTTTTCAGCTTTTCTATTACAATTTCGACTTCAGAAAATGTATGTTCGGGTATAAATAATTCAACAGTTAGTATTTGAATTTCTTTCTGATCATTTCTATCGCAATTTCGACTTCAGAAAGTGTGGGTTCGGGTATAAATGCCCCAGCAGTTTGTATCTGAATTTCTTCCCTATCATTTCTATCGCAATTTCGACTTCAGAAAGTGTGGGTTCGGGTATAAATGGGTCAGCAGTTTCTATTTGAACTTCTTTCCGATCATTTCTATCGCAATTTCGACTTCAGAAAGTGTGGGTTCGGGTATAAATGACTCAGCAGTTTGTATTTGAATTCCTTCCCTATCATTTCTACCGCAATTTTGACTTCAGAAAGTGTGGGTTCGGGTATAAATGACTCAGCAGTTTGTATTTGAATTCCTTCCCTATCATTTCTACCGCAATTTTGACTTCAGAAAGTGTGGGTTCGGGCATAAATGGCTCAGCAGTTTGTGTTTGAATTTCTTCCCTATCATTTCTACCGAAATTTCGACTTCAGAAAGTGTGGGTTCGGGTATAAATGGCTCAGCAGTTTGTATCTGAATTTCGTCCCAATCATTTCTATTTGCCCTATGTACATTTAGTAGTTTCAAACCAAACCCTTTAACTCTATTAAATATAGAGTATAATTTAAATTTAACAGAAGAAATACTGAAATCAGAAGTAAACACTGAAATACTGAAACAATTGTCTTTAAAGACAATTAATAGTAGGTACCCTCCACAAAACTGGCTTCATTTATACACCGACGGATCCTTGATCTCCAGGGAACAAAGTGCCGGTGCAGGTGTTACGTGCTGTCTCTTCTCACTTTATAGATCTCTCGGATATGGAACAACAAGTTTTGATGGAGAAATCGTCGCAATAAGTGAATCTTCTATGCCACATCAGTAAATTTAAGAATGCAGTTATATTGTCAGACTCCAAACCAGCTATTCTATCAATAGTCTCTAAACACACACCTTCATCTCAAACAGCAGAAATAACTAAAATGCTCTCTCAGTTCACAACACTCAATAAAAGAATTATATTCCAATGGATGCCATCCCATTGTGGAATCCTGGGAAACGAGAATGCAGATGCTTTAGCAAAGAAGGGCAGCACTGCTACTTACAGACCTGTTACTAAATCTAGTATTACTCTGTGAAAAGATTTATTAAATCTACATACTTAGACTTCAACAAACAAAATTTGATAACACAATCTCAAGGGAAAAAATAGAACTCTCTGCATCATAACCCACAGTTAATTCCCGATTTACCACGCAAATCGTCTGTAGTTGCATTTAGGTTGGCAACAGGCCATGACTGTTTGGCCAAGCACCTGCATAGAATTGGAATATATCAGTCCCCTAACTGCCCATTGTGCAATTCTAATCAAGAAATGGATTCGAAACACCTCAAAATCTGTGCTTCAGTGGCTGACCATGACAATATCTTTGAAAAATATTGACGTGCAAGAGGTCAAAATGACTTTATTGTCAAACGCCTGGCATTAGAAAACAACAACATCATTTAGTAGTTGCCCAAAATAGTTTTTCCATCTGTTGAGGATGGAATGAGAGTCTGCAAGCAAGTGTTTATACATTACTAGTAACTAAAAGCACAGTAGCCATCTTCAGTACAGCTTGTTTAGGCGCAAACAGTAATTCTTCACAGAAATAATTTTGTATGCCTAATATCGAAAAATTGTTTTCAACAAACATCATAATTTCAACTGACATCAATTTAGTTTCAAAATCAGACTCCTTTATGTAATACAACAGCCCAACCAAAAAATGACAGGATTCTGGAGGGTTACAAAATCACAAACATTTTTTACAGTTTTGAAATACATACAAATGCATACTTACAAATGAGAGATGTGATGTAAGTGACAGCAGCTGTCCAGGGGTGCGACTGAAGGAGAGACCTGATTCTGACTCACTGACCAGGTCCGATATCTCCAGATCTGCACACACATTCACAGTGTAAATACATGTTAAGTGCATTCAAGTCATGTACTAAAAGAAAAGAAGAATTGTCTTCAGTTGTCAAGTGTTACTATTCTTCTTTTCCAACACTTGTTTCTATATATCCATGAGGTCATCAACACAGAATGAGTTTAATCCTCAAGAAATAGGTAAACGACATAGGCCATGTTTGTTGTTGATATTGGGTATTGCTCCTTTGTTTTGTTAACAAATGAATGCAGCCATATATTAAAAACAAGAAATAAAAAAATGTTATCCATATTACTATTACAACCAAACTTCATTAATATGTTCCCACTGTAAAGAAGTCCACTAAAATAAAACACCCACTGAACAAAATGTTCACATTCCAAGGAAGAAAATGCTTAAATGAAAATGAAAAAATTTTTGGAAAATAAAAGAATTTTATTTAAATAGATATATTTTAAAATGCCAAAATATCTGTATCCAAAATATCCATCATTAATAGTCCTCACTGCAAAAGATCCATTTATGTACAGGCCTGTTCCATAATCCAATATTTCCATGACTATCGTATGGAAAACCTCGAAGCACATTAAATATGTAGAGAATGGAGCGAGGTGGGCCACGTGGAAACTTCTGTTTCCATGGTATGAGTGACATCAGAGTAAACGTTTTATGTCAAAATGTTACAATCTTCCCCTTTTGTATCTAGAAACATAGACGTTTCACGTCAAAAGAAACAAGAAAAGCAAATCACGTTCTTTAAACGCTCTCAAAAACAACGAAATACAATAATGAGTTATGAAATTAACCCCTCAACCCAGTATTTCAAAGCTCCGGTGCTACGCACTGAAGTGGTATTTAAATCCCCTAATTGAATTAAATTGTTATATAAAACAGTTATATTACCGGTTGTTCTTTATGGTTGTGAAACTTGGACTCTCACTTTGAGAGAGGAACATATGTTAAGGGTGTTTGAGAATAAGGTGCTTAGGAAAATATTTGGAGCTAAGAGGGATGAAGTTACAGGAGAATGGAGAAAGTTACAGAACAAAGAACTGCATGCATTTTGTTCTTCACCTGAAATAGGAACATTAAATCCAGAAATGCATATAGAGTGTTATACTGGTGACAGACTACAATACGAATCGCGATTAGCACTTATTGCAATCAGGCCGATCCCGATTACCGAAAATGTGGTGACACACTAGGTCACACTTGGTCCCGTCTGGTCAACAGCTGAATTACCATAGAGGAAACAATTTTCTCTATGTAGGTACATACATATATGTTTCCCTCTAGGACAACACCTAAAGTTCATACTTTCTTTTGATGTTTGTTCATTGTTTTTTTCCCTTTTTTTTTTGTTGTTTCTTGCAGCTTGATATGGGAATTTATTTGTTAAAAATGTTATATGCTTTACAATGTAATCTGATATAATTTATATCATTACTATTTATATTATTTTGAAAAGAGATTTTATAACCTATAAAAATTATATCATGCCAAAAATTTAAATTATTTTGTAATAAAACATATTTTTAAAATCAACCCTAACCTCAATGACAGCGTCGTAATGGAGACTGCAATTGAAAATCTGAAAAAGAAACCAGTTCCAGTTTGTAATCCATTATTTATTGAAATGAAACATCTTTCAACAGCCTTCTATAGCTCTCTATATAAATGCAGTCTTACTAATAAACCGTGTATAGTTTTTATACGAGACTTATGCAGAGTTGAGACAGAAAACGTTACTAATAAACCGTGAATAAGCTATGGACGTATAAACAGGCTGTAACTATACAATGGGAATTGCTATGCAGTAGTTATATACACGAAACCACTTGTTTAAGCGTTGTATATAGAGAAAAAATGGCCGCCCCTTTAACAGCTGTTCGTATCGACTGTCATTTTATGATGATGTTTGCCTTGTAACCACAGAAGAACAAACCAAAGATCATAGAATTATTAGAATAATATTGCTGTAGCTTGTACTCTTTGACCAAAATGTAGTGTGGTAATCGATTAGAGCCAATTATACTATCAATATTTAACACGCCACACTAGAGCACTCTACCGGATGCAATAGAGAACCTCAGATATTCTATTATCTTTCGTAACGAAGTAATGACGAAACTATGACGTAGCTGTGTAACAGTTATACTCGACGTATGTAGTAATTATTAGTAAGGAATTTACACACGACTTATAAACGAGCTACTCATTGTATAAGTATAAGACAGTTAAATGTCTGTATATAGAGTTTTTATTAGTAAGACCGATGAAATATGAATAATTTGTCTGTCATTTGTTAATATATTTCTTTTCACTTTTCTCACATCTGCATTAAATTTCTCCACTATTCTAGCCATTCATTTTCGTTTCTATTTCATATAATACAATGGAAGGGGTAACAAAATTCCACAGCAGAAGCTATCACGACTTCCTAAATAATATAAATCAAGGTGATTCGAAACCAAAGATTACTAAAATGTTACTTTCGTCCACTGGGCCGTGCCTCAGCGCGATTATCTTGTTCTTGAAACAGGATTTAGCTCCTAATCGCGATCAGGATGGTGACACTCTACAAACCCAATCGCGATTAGGTCGATAATCACAATTAGTGACTGTAGTCTGTCACCAGTATTAATTGGGAGGCCAGAGAGAAAAAGACCTTTAGGAAGGCCGAGACGTAGGTGGGACGATAATATTAAAATGGATTTGAGGGAGGTGGGATATGATGATAGAGATTGGATTAATCTTGTGCAGGATAGGGATCGATGGCAGGCTTATGTGAGGGCGCCAATGAACCTGCTTACTTACTTACTTACAAATGGCTTTTAAGGAACCCGAAGGTTCATTGCTGCCCTCACATAAGCCCGCCAGCGGTCCCTATCCTGTGCAAGATTAATCCAGTCTCTATCATCATATCCCACCTCCCTCAAATCCATTTTAATATTATCCTCCCATCTACGTCTCGGCCTCCCTAAAGGTCTTTTTCCCTCCGGTCTCCCAACAAACACTCTATATGCATTTCTGGATTCGCCCATACGTGCTACATGCCCTGCCCATCTCAAACGTCTGGATTTAATGTTCCTAATTATGTCAGGTGAAGAATACAATGCGTGCAGTTCTGTGTTGTGTAACTTTCTCCATTCTCCTGTAACTTCATCCCGCTTAGCCCCAAATATTTTCCTTAGCACCTTATTCTCAAACACCCTGAACCTATGTTCCTCTCTCAGAGTGAGAGTCCAAGTTTCACAACCATACAGAAGAACCAGTAATATAACTGTTTATCAATTCTAACTTTCAGATTTTTCGACAGCAGACTGGATGATAAGAGCTTCTCAACCGAATAATAACACGCATTTCCCATATTTATTCAGAGTTTAATTTCCTCCCGAGTGTCATTTATATTTGTTACTGTTGCTCCAAGATATTTGAATTTTTCCACCTCTTCGAAGGATAAATCTCCAATTTTTATATTTCCATTTCGTACAATATTCTGGTCACGAGACATAATCATATACTTTGTCTTTTCGGGATTTACTTCCAAACCGATCGCTCTACTTGCTTCAAGTAAAATTTCCGTGTTTTCACTAATCGTTTGTGTATTTTCTCCTAACATATTCACGTCATCTGCATAGACAAGAAGCTGATGTAACCCGTTCTATTCCAAACCCTGCCTGTTATCCTGAACTTTCTTAATGGCATATTCTAGCGCGAAGTTAAAAAGTAAAGGTGATAGTGCATTTCCCTGCTTTAGCCCGCAGTGAATTGGAAAAGCATCAGATAGAAACTGACCTATACGGACTCTGCTGTATGTTTCACTGAGACACATTTTAATTAATCGAACTAGTTTCTTGGGGATACCAAATTCAATAAGAATATCATATAATACTTCCCTCTTAACCGAGTCATAAGCCTTTTTGAAATCTATGAATAACTGATGTACTGTACCCTTATACTCCCATTTTTTCTCCATTATCTGTCGAATACAAAAAAATCTGATCAATAGTCGATCTATTACGCCGAAAACCGCACTGATGATCCCCAATAATTTCATCTACGTACGGAGCCAATGAACCTGCAGGTTCCTTAAAAGCCATTTGTAAGTAAGTAAGCAAATAGAATTAAATTTGCATGACATCATTTTTTTACTTTTATTTTCGAAATGGTTAAACATATTGCAACCATATGGTAGCAAAAATCAGACACTCTGCAATACACTCGAAAAAACTGCATGAAAATATCTCAAACAGATTATGAACTGTGGCCAATTTTGTGCAATCGTGCATGATCGTACACGAATGTGTAAAACAACTATAGAACTAACCTACAGAGTTGTGTACATACGTACGGCAAACCGGCCTGAGGTGTTAAAAGCAGTTCATTAAGCAAGAAGCTGTTAAAATTGTATATGATTTATATGAAAGACACAAACCTCTCTGGAATTCTGTTATGCGACTCAGACCAAAGTCTGTAAGTTTCACATGGCCCCTGTCAGTAAGCAGCATGTTGTCGGGTTTAAGGTCTCGATGAATGATTCCATGGGAATGGAGATATTCCAAAGCCAGCGTTATCTCAGCTGCGTAGAACACGGCCATGTTCTCATCAAAGTAGCCATAAATACTCAGCAGTGATTTCAAATCACCACCCACGAGATACTCCATCACCTGTAAACAAAACAAAACTGTCGTTGGTAACTTCCAGCACAACAACAGAAAATCTGATACCCTTCTTTAATTATACCACAACATGTTACTGTAAGAGAATGCACTAGCACCGCAGTTAAGATGAGCTGCATACCAGAAGGTCGCAGGTTCAATTCCAATAGGATTATGGATTTTCTCCATTTGTCTGTTCCAGACATTATAGCCCTAGGGTTCACTCACAGCCTCTTTGTCTATAAGAAAGTAATTCTGAACTATAATACCTTGAAAACTTGTTACATAAGTTAAAATATACAATGAGAATATTGGAGTGAAACCACAAAACTGGCTTCATTTATACACCGACGGATCCTTGATCTCCAGGGAGCAAGGTGTCGGTGCAGGTGTTACGTGTTGTCTCTTCTCACTTTATAGATCTCTTGGATATGGAACAACAAGTTTTGATGGAGAAATCATTGCAATAAGTGAAAGTCTCAGGAATCTTCTATGCCACATCAATAAATTTAAGAGTGCAGTTATATTGTCAGACTCCAAAGCAGCTATTCTATCAATAGTCTCTAAACACACACCTTCATCTCAAACAGCAGAAATAACTAAAATGCTCTCTCAGTTCACAACACTCAATAAAAGAATTGTATTCCAATGGATACCATCCCATTGTGGAATCCTGGGAAACGAGAATGCAGATGCTTTAGCAAAGAAGGGCAGCACTGCTACTTACAGACCTGTTACTAAATCTAGTATTACTCTGTGAAAAGATTTATTAAATCTACATACTTAGACTTCAATAAACAAAATTTGATAACACAATCCCAAGGGAAAAAATGGAACTCTCTGCATCATAATCCACAGTTAATTCCCGATTTACCACGCAAATCGTCTGTAGCTGCATTTAAATTGGCAACAGGCCATGATTGTTTGGCCAAACACCTGCATAGAATTGGAATTATATCAGTCCCCTAACTGCCCATTGTGCAACTCAAACCAAGAAATGCATTCGGAACACCTCAAAATCTGTGCTTCAGTGGCTGGCCATGATAATACCTTTGAAAAATATTGGAGTGCAAGAGGTCAAATGACTTTATGTCAAACGCCTGGCATTAGAAAACAACAACATATATTCATGTGTTGTTGTTATTACACTTGAGTAGAGATATATTTTAGCTTAAAAATTAAAATAAAAGAACATGCAAAATTGGTTGAGTTAAGAAGATAATTCTGGATTCTGACAAAGTGAGTAGCTACCATTTTTAATAATTAAATTATGCTTTTTAATTTATGTTAGGAAATTGAAAATTATTTTAAAGAAAGATAAGGTTTTCTGTGTATTAATTTGCAAATGTGTATCAGCTATGTATACTGAGAAAAAAAAAAGTCATGTGGTTCACTTTTCAGTACTCAAAGCTATACCTAACCTCTCAACTTTTCATCAAATGCTAATCTCACTTTTCGGTCACTCAGTACTGATATTCAGTATTTGTGAACAGTGAAGGCTAGAAGACAAAAGTTACCATCCCTGCTGTACTACTAGGATGCGAGAAACTACTCAATAAGCAAAGTATAAGCGGTCAACTTACCAGATAAACACTGTGGCTGGTTTGCAGGGAATAGAACAGCTGAACACAGAACGGGCTGTGTGAAAGAGCAAGTGCATTTCTCTCTGTCACCACTGAAAAAGATGAATTATACAGAATGTAGTCTATCAGATCAAACAGTACAGAATGACTGCATGGTGTAGGACACCAATACAAACATTTTTCATAAATATATTTTGATGTACCGAAGTACATATGATATTTCCATGCAGATATTCTGCGTCATCATGTGATGAAAGAGTGATGGAACGGAGAAAAATTCTCTCTGGCGCCGGGATTTGAACCCGGGTTTTCAGCTCTACGTGCTGATGCTTTATCCACTAAGCCACGCTGGATACAACCCCGACGCCGGTTAGAATCGTCTCAGATTAAGCTCCATCTCTTGGGTTCCCTCTAGTGGCCGCCCTCTGCACTACGTCATAGATGTCTATGAACGCAGGACCGAAGTCCATACATGTGTTGAGGTGCACTCGAATGAGTGACTGGTTGGCCGGGATCCGACGGTATAGGCGCCGTCTTAAATCACAAAGTGATTTATTACGCATATCATATATATTTTTGATGTACCGAAGTACATATGATATTTCCATGTAGATATTCTGCGTCATCATGTGATGAAAGAGTGATGGAACGGAGTGGCGTGGCTTAGTGGATAAAGCATCAGCACGTAGAGCTGAAAACCCGGGTTCAAATCCCGGCGCCGGAGAGAATTTTTCTCCGTTCCATCACTCTTTCATCACATGATGACGCAGAATATCTGCATGGAAATATCATATGTACTTCGGTACATCAAAATATATATGATATGCGTAATAAATCACTTTGTGATTTAAGACGTCGCCTATACCGTCGGATCCTGGCCAACCAGTCACTCATTCGAGTGCACCTCAACACATGTATGGACTTCGGTCCTGCGTTCATAGACATCTATGACGTAGTGCAGAGGGCGGCCACTAGAGGGAACCCAAGAGATGGAGCTTAATCTGAGACGATTCTAACCGGTGTCGGGGTTGTATCCGGCGTGGCTTAGTGGATAAAGCATCAGCACGTAGAGCTGAAAACCCGGGTTCAAATCCCGGCGCCGGAGAGAATTTTTCTCCGTTCCATCACTCTTTCATCACATGATGACGCAGAATATCTGCATGGAAATATCATATGTACTTCGGTACATCAAAATATATATGATATGCGTAATAAATCACTTTGTGATTTAAGACGGCGCCTATACCGTCGGATCCCGGCCAACCAGTCACTCATTCGAGTGCACCTCAACACATGTATGGACTTCGGTCCTGCGTTCATAGACATCTATGACGTAGTGCAGAGGGCGGCCACTAGAGGGAACCCAAGAGATGGAGCTTAATCTGAGACGATTCTAACCGGCGTCGGGGTTGTATCCGGCGTGGCTTAGTGGATAAAGCATCAGCACGTAGAGCTGAAAACCCGGGTTCAAATCCCGGCGCCGGAGAGAATTTTTCTCCGTTCCATCATTCTTTCATCACATTTTTCATAAAGCAATACGTGTCTAATTTTGCGTCATTTGGATTCTGGGCACAAGTGAAGTCACACAAAAAAAACTAGGCGAAGACAATATTTGACAGATTTTTCAAGACACATACATTATCAAACATGTAGGCTACATACCGGTATATTTTAATTAAATTTTTAACGTTTTCTTATCAATAACTGACATGTCAGCCTCTTTAATGCTTACTACACTGAAATTCAATGAATTCTCACCTTGACTTGCCATATTCTTGTTCACCATCTCTGATTTCTTCATTACTTTGATCGCATATATTTGCTCTGGGTTGTTTTTCTTGCAACCCAAAAATACTTTCCTGGAAAAATAATCATTAATGAAACTACAAAACAACAGTAAAATTTCACCCCAAACTTCTTTCAATGTTTACTATCGCAATTTATCATCTATTATTTATAACACAGTCGAATATCAATTTATCCAAATGTCACTTATTTGAAACATCAAATAGGCCTATTCAAACACATATTTTCTAGGACTGAATTTTTAGTTCATTACTTTTTTAAATGTACAGTAATGTTTTTATTTTTCTCTCACTCAACAGATCTAATTGATTGAGAAAGATCCCAGCTGGCAGGAACAACAGATATTGGATTTTAACCAAATGCAAGACTTTTTAAAGTGATCTGCTATAGGGTAATTCCATTTGTGACAGACACGACAAATGACTCTCTACAAAAATATAAAGACTTATTTCTACTTCAACATAACATTAGCAGACTTTTAAACTATATCAGATACAAAGTGCATGTACACAGCTACACTTTCATGTAAGGAGCAAGTATCAATCTCTATTTATTACAGATATCTAAGTACAAGTAATGTTGTGACAGACACGACAGAAAAAGGAACACAAATTAAAGGGAAGTCCAACAATGTACTATATCTTCCAATATTAGCAACTTCCTTTGTTAGTACTATAAGCATAGAAAGGTAGAATATCCTTCCTTAATATGCTACAGATAGTTTTTCATTTGAAACATTTATGAAGTATATATTAAGCCCTATTCTCGTGACAGACACGACATACAAACTGTGACAGACACTACATATTCCAAATATGATTTACAAAATTACATGCATTTGCAAGTTAAAGAACATCATTATCAAAACAGATATGTTGAAAATTTAGTTTAAGCCTATTATCAAATTGTGGCTCTGGTAGAATTTTTATAACCTGGTCTTTGTCAATATCAGCCTCATCACCAATAGCAGGCGAAAAGAATTTCTTGGACTTCCTCTCATGCCGAAGGAATTTTACATGAAGTGTATCATCCTTGTCATATGTCTTCACTTCCAAACATCTTCAGTTCACAGTGCTGCCAGCATATGATTTATGCAAAAATACGGCCAATTATCTTTGATTTCATAAAATATAGACATTAAAGTCTCTGGTATAGCATTCAAGAATTGTCTAGAACCACTTTGAGAAAATGGCAATTTGGTTGACATAATTATGGAATTACCCTATAATAATTTCAAGAGAAAAATTGTTCTGGTGGCAGATATCGATCCTGGGATCTCTGGTTGAACGTACCAGCACTCTACTAACCGAGCTATGCACGAACTCCACAGACACTGTCTCAATGTCTCCCTTTATATCCTCACAACTCGAGTGGGCCGACAGATGCCAGAGACTCACATCGAGTGCACACAAACTTTGTGTGACTTGGAATTGTGGTTTTCTGTAAGTTATCCCAAAAGGAAGTAGGCCTACATGGGTGCCGTCGAATCAGATATTGGCAGAGCGTTCAGAAAACAAGGTTTGCATATAGAAAACAATGCTTCTTTCCCACACAAAATAACTAGAAACAACTGCGTTCTAAGAATTGTAACATTCCATTGCCACAACCGATATAAGTATTCAAAAACACTACGTAAATATTCAATTTAAACCACTAACAGAGTTTAAGTCTTAATGAAGAGTAGGCCACACCAATTAAAAAAAGCTCTAATCAAGGCCTAAACAAAAACAATCTAACCTAACCTAGAAAATCAGTAAACTTACAGCAATAATAATCACGGGATAGAGTTCCACATGACAGATAAATAAATGTATTACTAACAAACGACAATACTTGTTCCATTAGTAGATGCCGAGCATACTCATATCATGTCGGCAAAAGGATTTGAATTACTACAGAAACTTTTAAGCCAAATATTACCGGAATGTCATCCATACAGAGACAATGGCAAATTGGGGTTTTGGTACTTTGTACTGATTTCATAGTTACTTAATGTTTACATGCCAATATGATATTTTTGTAATGAATGTAACCTAGCCAACTATTAATCGGTAGGTCTTAATTTGGATAACACGGTTCCCTTAATTTCATAGTAGCCCTATTTAAAATCTAAATGTAAATGAGGGCTTAAATTTCTGTTGTTAAAAGTCGAACAAATAGGTACGACAACATTTGTTGATCAAACAGAATTCTGATTCTTGCTGTAAACGTATGAATTGTTATAGGTTAGGTTCGATTAACTTCACTTAGCTTTGGCTTCAATTTGTGCTTATCAGTTATAAAATTTAGGCCTACATAGTGGAACAAGTTACGGAGACCCCAAGTTACAAATCCACCTACATAATATAACTTAACCTAACATTCCTTAATAGGCCCTAACAATAATATAGCCTAGTAATAAATGAACTCAGATTTACCCAAATGATCCTCTGCTTATTGGTTTCACAATATTAAAATCCTGGATGTCTGGAATCTGCAAAATAAAACAACATTTTCAATAATCAAACTTACTTTCTAAGCAGATTATACTTATTTCTACCAACATATAATTATACTTTCATTTAGCACATAATGAAGTATATATCATAAATTTTCATCTTTAATTTATAAGAAAACTCACAAATACTTTGCATTAAACAGATGCCGTAACTGGAAAGACCGAAAAACTTACCTTTGTATTAGTTTCTGAGTGAGTCAGAATTGTTTGAAGTATAGACCTTTCAGTCGTTATATTCTTTGTACCTGATTCCACCGAATCCATTTTCTCTTATTGGATAGCGCGATGTAAAGACTTAAAAAGGGTATATTTTACAACATGTATCATAAAACCAGCTGCATTAACATATTTCAAAACAAACACCGAATTACGAGACATTTAAATCACAATTGCTCCGCCTCCATGCCAAAGAGTATAATAATTATGGTTGGTACGATTAAGAGAATATTTTGTCAACACAGACTGCATTATTCAAATGATTCAAATGTTGTGCTTCATGTAAGAAGTTATAGTAATTATTAATGTTCTGTTAATCTACAAGCCGTAGAAACTTTTTAGAACCATAAGTCTTAATTCACAGATCGAACAGTATACGCGAGGGTAGTTAAAAATACGCATTGGATTTTAACTCTAAAGGTGCATCTGTATGGTTCAATTTTCCATGCGTTTACTCATGCAATCTGGGAAGAAGAATCAAGTTGAAAACGAACGTTCAATTAAATTGCATACAGATTTTGTGTCTACATGGTGCGCCGTGTTGAACGTATTTCAGTTTATAAGGTCCACCATCACCAAATAAAACAATTTTCAGTTTATTCAAGGTCACCTAGAACAAAAGGGAATATCCCTCTTGACCTAGAATAATCAGCTGTTCGCTACATGCTACTGTTGAACGAAATACGCATAAGATACCCACCGGCAATGGGTAGCTTTCAATTGCCTCATGCGCTCTCATTTTAAAGTGAAAAAAGCATGCACAATTGAATGCGTTTCGCTCACTCTTGCATGCATTGTTTCAATGCGTAAAACTTGAAAGAAAAGTTGAACTGTGTAGATGTACCTTTACGGGCCTCGTAGGAAAACAAAAGACATACAATACTGTGTACAGAAGAAATTAGAGAGAGCCGAAATTACTATTTATTATTTTATTGGAATAAAAAAAGAACCTTGTGAATTCCAGCCGATGTTTTTATAGTCTATTACCAACCTAAACATTAATTATTTACTTTATTCGTAACTGCAGCTTGATTATATTTTTATTTTTGTATACCGGTATTATGCTTATAGTATAATCAGAAACTAGATTAAGACCTATACTTATTTTTTTGAAAGATGGGACATGACAGGAGCGTTGCGATCGGAAAAACAACTGAATGTCACATAGCGTGGTAGATCTGTTGCTATGGTAACAAAGGTTGAATTGCCAAACTTACCGTTCCCACGTGGTGAGTGCTTAACAGCTCTCTTGGCGACATTTATTGTGCACACAATGTTAGCATGGTACGTTTCGTCTTTGATTCGCTGTCGATTTTTGTATTGTTTTCTTACCTTCGAGATAATTGTCAATGAATGTTTTAACGTCAGCCATCTTAACGCCAATTGCTAGCAAAGACGTTTTATAGTATTGCTAGCGTCCATCAGCTGGCAGCGTGGTAGTCCATATTGGCAACGTAGCACTGTAGTTCCAAGCTCGGCCGCTTAATTGTTATGTCCCATCTTTCAAAAAAAAAACAATTATAGAAATAACATTGACGAAGCCATGATTTGTAAAAATCTTTATGGTGAATAAATTACTATTACTATTTGTATATAAGAGATGCTCAGAAAAATAACAGCAGATTCCAACCGACATTTAATTTTGAGATACATGTACGACTGTGTACTCCTGCCCTTTACCTTTCATATGGTGAAGTATCGAATTAATTGGGATATGCCAAAACTCTTATATTCCACATTGAAAATTAGTCCTTAGTGGGAAAGAAAGCTTTCTCAGTTAACAAATGGCTATCCCAGCTATGTGGGCTTTTGTTTGCGTACACTGTAAGTTTATGGCGTTGTCAATACGATGGCGTCCACAAACACTTTTACTTGGCATTCATAATATTGTTCCTCTTTGGATTTACTTAGTAAAAATGATAGTCTTCGATTCAATCATATATGAATTATTTGTACCAGAACATGTAAATAAAGAAAACTCACCATTATCCTATTTTTTAAATTTCCATATACCGACTCTGTTAGCACCATATTTAACAATCCGAAAAATGTAAAAACAAATATAAAAAATATACATATATTTTTTTTCAAAATGAACTTCGGTTAGGATCTGCTGTTATTATTCTGAGAGCCTTAATTTTGTCTGAGGTCATCGACTGATTTGCTGAGGTGGCAAGGAAGAAACCTTTGATGTAAATTGTTTACCAGTAGGCTTACGTATTTCTGTCCAACATGTTCCAGCTATTAAGTAAACATATATGTGCATTACATATAGTCGCAGGCTAAGGTATTTTAGTATGTTTATAGTTTTCTGTTTGTTAAAAACTATCGCTCATTCTTATTATTTTTTTCTCATTCCATTGAGTCATCTCATGAATTATTAGCCTACCGAACTTCTAATATGATCTACGAGTTTAGGATATAACTGTTCAGAATAATTGCTTGAATTATTTTGAACAAAAACGTTCTTATAAACATGTGTCCAATTTTGAGCTGTTATCGAGTTAAGTCCTTTTTCATTGACTATTACACTTTTACTACGTCGTACTACTTTTGACCAATAAAACGGTACGAAAGGACGTCTTTCAACCAATCATGGCTGCTTATCGCACAATTTTATCGCGTCCCTAGCATTTGTTTAATTTTATCGCGTCCCTAGCATTTGTTTATTTTTATCACTACCCTAGCATCTGTTTCTTTGTTTGCCAACATTTCAAACTGCATTGGTCCGAACGTCAAAAAAAAAAAAAAAAAAAAAAAAATTACAAACCACTCCAGTCGATACACAGCACTTTCAACTATGACTCGCATTGGGATTCAAGAACAAGAATTAATAAAGATCACTGGTTATAGCTATGCATCTTCCCTGAAATCCTATTTACAAATAAATTAAGAGCACCATTCGGAAATCCTGAATAAGTTGAGGAATACACCATATACATCAACGAGTTCCACTCCTTTTACGCACATGTCTAATATAACATCAAGTGAACCACCAACCACTAAAACATTCAAATTTGAAAATTGTACTTTCAATAATTGTTCCTTTTAAAATTATTCATGTTTATTTTTTATTTCAACATCGTTAATTAAAACTTTTCTTGTTTATTTCATCATCCCTAATTAAAACTTTTGTAACACTTGTTTATAATAGGTTATGTTATAGCTTCTGCTATATGATATTATGAATAGTCACGTATCAGAGATTGTTTAATACTAAGATTAATTGAAAATCATCTGTCAAGTGACGTTGATTACTGGGATCCGGATAATTGAAGTGGAATGCAACTTTTTAATAAAAATGAAACTGATTCAACAAAGCCTTCTTGACTAGTAACCTAGATCATATATTTCATTTTTGTTTTGATTTTCCGATAAGCTCACTATAATGTAATAAGTTTTATCTATGCTTATCTTATGTTACAATTATAAATTTTATTAATTTGTCACATTAACGTTTTCGGTACGTCAACAGATCACGACGTAACAGCAACGACCAATGTGTTTTTTAAATAGTGTTTTTAAACATTGATTTATACATTTAATTTCAATAGAGTGTTTTACCAGCTAATAGCATATAAGAGTTTTAAGGTATTTAGTTATGTAATCATTGCAATACATCATGGATATAGTATATTATGCACATAAACACAGATCAATTAAGTCTACGATACATGCGCCTATTGGCTTGGTTATTAATTAGTATCATATACACACATCTGAAGATGGTACACCAACGTACCGAAAACGTTAATGTGACAAATTAATAAAATTTATAATTGTAACATAAGATAAGCATAGATGGTCCAATTAAAACTTATTACATTAGATCATATATATTAACTTCGTTACTTCAAATCTATATATATAATTTGAACTGGTAATGGAAATTACGGGAAAACGGCTGAACGGATTTTAATAAATGGCCCCTCATTTTGAAGCTTGGAACCCAAAGTGTTTCGGAAAAGTAGTAGTTTTCAGTGAAATGTCCATTTTCCTACACAATTTTCCTATTTTCCAAAATCCATCTGTTGTCAGTTTTGAGAACTTATTTTATCGAAACACGGCCGACTTGATTGACTTTCAGAACAAAACACACAATACAATAAACAATAGGCTATTACACGAAGGCCATGACCTGCAGGATTGCCGACATATTTAGAGCTCAATTCAATTTGTTATTAAAAACTGATTCTGCAGTGTATAATAATTTTCTGAGTACAACTGTGTATTGGATATTGAAATCTACGAAACTTGAGGTGGTTTGATGACATTATTATCATTAGAAATTAAATATTATTATAGTTAATATCATGATGCATCTATTTTTCATTAATTGTACATAATATTGATGCTATATTGATGGCATGAAAGTGAAACGTTTTGAGGTTATGTAAGTAAATGTAGAGAATATCTTAATTTAGATCTTCATTTCTATAATTTACTGAGTGGCTGCTATAGGCCTATATACGAGTAACTACAAAACTTAAGTAAGATAATAATATTGTTATTAGAAATCAAATATTTTTATACTTATTAGTCCAGTGGGGTTGGGTCTTTTTCATATACTTAATGGCGGTGTAGTGTAGATCTTGATATGTGTCATTGCCTTCAGTATTGGCTCGAGAGAGCGCAAAAATTACAGTTCCTAAGGAAAGATAAAAAGATATTACTTACTGATAAAATAAGAGGCCTAGAAAATTTTGTAGTCTCCAGGTCATTTCAGCAAGATCTCTTAGAAGAATAAAATGATTTTACGCTCTACATTTCAAGTTCTACATGCAGCAGCTATACGAAAATGCTATTGTTCGAAAGCTTAGCAAACCTGACATTTTTTTAACTTTTGCCTACAATCCACAATGACCCGAAATAGCTACTGCTATCGTCCTGACATTGATACTTGCGTTTTCGCGTTGAAGCTCAAAAACTGAAGTTGGATAGGTTCAAGAAAAAGTATTTGGCCTAAAAAAATCCATTCAGAGGGAGTATGTTTCATTATTATGGAAGCAAATAACTATCAAAAAGAGAAGTATTCTTCATTGAAAATAAATCTGAACAATTTTTATTTGAACGTCTAACGAACATAGTTTGCGGCAGTATTTGCTGCACAAGCCACTAGTCTTCATATACTTTCTTCTAATCGTGTAATAGTCAATTAAATCCCACTCGAATTTTGATTTTCTCTAGATAAATCAAAACCTCTAGTGAGATTACTGCTGATAAACTTATTTTCCGGGAACAATGAAAAGTAATCGGATAAATAAATGTACTTCCTGGTAGACTGTGTATCGAACAGTTAAACCATTTTATTATTGCACTAACCTGTGTTTGAAGATGCCTCCTCCAGTCGTAACACATCTAGCTGATCGAGTGTGCATGGACCACGTAGTCGATGAGGCCTTGACGAGGCGTGCTGCATCTATGACTTTGGCAAACATTTCTTCTCGGGTTGCAGACTTCACTTCATGAACTACATCCTTCATCCAGCCCCACCCAAGTAGTCCATAGGATTAAATATGACGTCAGGGCTGACCAGTTCGATGGCCTTATGTCTAAACCAGCGGTCGATAAAGTGATATGGAGGAAAGTTGTAACTTTTCGCGAAAAATTACGTAGCTGGAAGTTCATTTCAACTATTCTCTTCAGGGGTATATCCTCTAACAACAAGGGCAATTCCTCGTCGTAAGGTGAACATCGGAAACGAAGTACATCACACCGCATATTCACATTAAACCGTGACAAGACAAGGGAGTTATGAATATTATGGTCCCCGTCTTGTCGGTAAATATAATATGACCATGTAACCGGGAATTTTCGACGTCCAATTACAAAATTCCATCCTTGGGGGACAGTGGCGGTTCCTCGGGGGAGGGAAGGGAGGAACGTCCTCCTCACATTTTTCTTCTTTTGAAAGTAAATGCCAAATAAAATATGTGCCTTGAAATTCGAGGAAGATTCCATAATTTTTAAGTTCACAGCTATAAGCAAACCTCGGTTGATCGAGTTTTACACGACGTGCGCTCATATGCTGCTAGAAAACTATGAGAAAGATGCGAGATTATTTGTGTGGAGGAAAGCCAATCCTTTCTTCCTTTACTGCAGTTAACAAGCATAAACAGCGCACTAGCGGCCAGAGAAAGAAGCAGAGTTTTAAAGCAAGTAAATGAATGGATAGGGAGGAGATCCTCTTTTGAATCAGCGCATGGGCGGGAAATAGAAACCGACTGGTCGTGCAGCAAGCTCGCTACCGCTGCCATCTAATGATGTTGCATTCAACCAAACTATAACACATCTAGGAGGAGGCACAATAAAAACAGTTATAACACAACGCTATGAAAGACACCATATAAACTTTGTTTTAATTATAAATCAAAAATATTATTCATTGCACTTTATATAGGCTACTATTCATGGTTTGAAACTTTCAAGGATATTTGAAAGTCGGGTTTATATACGTAAAACAAAGAGGAAGTAGTTCTACGTTAGTATCGCAGATCTTTTTGCCCCCCCCCCCGAAATTCACTTCCATTCATTGTGTACTAGACAGGGCAACAGCCAAGTTGTCAGTTTTGTACAAATATATTTGAAATTGAAAGTAGGTACTCCAAACTACATTATTTTTAACATAAAAAATTAATCGTCCACCGGCAACTTTGAACAATAATGGTAGTATGACTTTATAAGAACTGATATTCTTCAAAAGCATGTGATATTGAACTTGTAAAATGTACATGTGGCAACACAGACCACGTGGGTGGGTGCAGTGTTCTCGCTTTCCTAACAGATTATTTCCCATTCCCACTTCAGTAAAACGGTTCCGGTTACGTGTTAGTAGCTGGTCTCTTCCAACACGTGTGATGCTGTAGTGTGCGCGAAAAATGCTGCGAGGTTGTTAATTTCGTTGTAATTGTTATTTGTGCAATTATTCAACAGTGAATGGAAGTGAAAACGTAATATATTTTGGAAAATTTAGGAAACTCAATTTACAAGAATAGAAGGGAAGGCCAACCCCAACACAACCTGGTCTTACATGTATGCATGTAGGCTAATTTGTACCATGTTTCATTCAAGAAGGTGTCATTTCGTGCTGTTAACTTCTTTCCTCCTCTTAAGAAATACGCAGGAGCCGCCACCGTTGGTGGAAATTCGCGCGAAGTCTGAAATAATGAACCTGCTGCAGGTGGTAAGGGTGAAAGCCCTGTATGCAATGTTTTCCACACTTTTGACTGTGGAGTACGAAACACCAATACGCCTTCGCGTACAGACTACTGGATTATGGATACCACTGTATTGTCTGAAGAATAGTATCTTGTTCAGCCATGTCTTTACATTACACATCGCCACAATGCCAGGAAGTGAACCAATGTTCCGTAATGTTAAAAAAAAAACTCGAGTAAACACACTTCTACTTGGTAGCTATTTTTCGCTCGAAATCCATCAGCTATACACGTTGGTGAAAACATTAAAAAAAATAGTCCGCGTATTGCGCATTTGAAAGTTCTTCCACACAGAGTAAAGACCACACTGATTGTGAGTAGAAAACACACGAACAGCATGTACAGCAGCGGTATCTGGGTCGCCTTATCTATACCGCTTCCAATAAAATCGAACGCCTACGCTGCACCTATTGTTTCCAGACTTGCATTGTACTTGCGTTTTGTCTGTAACTTCGTAACTATTGAGAGTGGAACGCATGTTCATAATACATTTTTTTTATCAAACTGACTTCAGCATAATTTTCGACAATAATTTAAAATGGAACCAACACATTAATTACTTTGTAATAAATTACGTAAAATAATATATTATTTTGTTTTATTGGGGAACTACTTGCCAATAAGTTTATTACGCACAATATACTTAACTTTATTTCAATCGGTAATTATGTATGGATATTATAGGGAGAATAGCTTATTTAAAATCCAATTTTAATTACAGAAGAAAATAATTAAAATATGTCTTCATAAACCTATTGATTTTCCATCTCAAAAATTGTTTTTAGACTTTAATGTTCTTCAAATAAGACAAATTTATTATATTGTATTAATAAAATCCATACATAAAAATCGAAATAATTTTGAATTGAATTCTCATAGTTACGAAACAAAAGGTACGAATTCTTTAAGATTGTTTGAACCAAAATGCAACACTGCTACAGTATTTAATCATAGTAGTAATTTAGGCCCAAGAATATTATAACAAATTATATTTAAATATCCTAATCTTGTCAATTCTAATAGTTCTAGTATTAAATTTAAAAAAAAATTGCGTATGGATTTTATAAAAATTGAAAAATTGTAAATTTAAATTTATATATTCTTATTGCGTAGAAGACATAAGACAAATTGTATTATATACTTCTTAATTTCAATTCAGGAATCCGCCCCTGAGCACGAGTTATAAAGTTTTTCTGTTGATATATTTTATGTTACAATTATTAGCAAAATAAATAAATAAATAAATAAATAAATAAATAAATAAATAAATAAATAAATAAATAAATAAATAAATAAATAAATAAATAAATAAATAAATCGTTAGAGTTACGTAGTAAACCCTTGAATATAATACGCAATGTTCGAATTCAAAGGGGAGAAAGTCCGGGAATTTCTCTCCTTCACTACTTAACTGCTGAACAGAAGCAGAAACGCCTGGACATTGCAAACTTGCTGATAGGACCATCACGAAAACGATTAGCTCAACGAGAAACTGTATTACTGTCTACACTCTACTGTAAGTTCACCACAAACTCCACTCAAAGCACTGTGGATTTCTGTGGAGGGTTTTGTCACGTAAAGATTTGATTTGTGGTCTTCAATCGTCACAGTACCCGAGACACGTGTAGGCTCCATTTCTAGCTCTCGTTACCTAAACACAGAGTATGCTATGAACGAAACGAACACACGTGCTTATTCCTCAATCCTTCAACTGCAACAGACGTAATTTTCATTGGTGTTGCGTCATCCATTTCACAGTTCTGTCAACCTGTGCATTATTTATGAAATGACCCTCGTATAAAAATAATATTTATTTATTTGTCTACTGGCTAGTACATGATATTTACTATCATTGACTGAGGGAAAAACAAGAAAGTGGTGAACAAAACTACGGATTAAGTAATTAAAAACATTCGGGCTCTGGCTTGCCAGTAGCGGTCGACTTCCTTGGAGGATTTCAGAGCAGGGCATTTTGCAAGATGTTGTCTGTTCATGTCTTCCTGTTGATGGCACAAAATGCAGGATGCTGATGGCAGGATGCCAAGACGATTGAGGTGTTTACCCAGGATGTCATGTTCAGTGTTAAGACGAAAGCTTGCAACTGCCAGTCTTCTGGGTTCAGGAAGTATATCCTTCAGTAATTTCCTACGTTGTTGCGAAATGTTTATGTCCAGTTCTTGTTAGTGATTATTTTTTTTTTGTAGTTGCTTGATATATTGTTTTACTGAGCTAAATGACAAAGGTTTCCGTGGGTTTATTTTGAGATTGGCACCCTTCTTAGCTAATGTGTCACCCTGTTCATTCCCATGTAGATTACAATGTCCTGGGATCCATTGTAACACAACTGTTTTGCCACGTTCTTTTAACGTTGCAAGTATTTTTTGACAATTATTGATTTGTTCTGTGTAGGGGTGGTCAGTTTTATTTATGGACGAAATGGCTGCTTTTGAGTCCGAGAGGGTGACGGCGTTTGTGAATTTATCCATCTATACTAATAATAAATCTGTAGCCGAAATTTTTCTGGTAATTTTCGATTTTCCAAAAATAATTGGTCCTAACATATATAATTAACCACCCTGAAACCGAAAATCACTTTTTAGAAATTTTTGTTTGTATGTCTGTCTGTCTGTATGTTTGTTACCTTTTCACGCGATAATGGCTGAACGGATTTCGATGAAAATTGGAATATAAATTAAGTTCGTTGTAACTTAGATTTTAGGCTATATGACATTCAAAATACATTATTTAAAAGGGGAGTTATAAGGGGGCCTGAATTAAATAAATCGAAATATCTCGCTTAGTATTGATTTTTGTGAAAAATGTTGCATCATAAAAGTTTCTTTAAAAATAATTTCCGATAAGTTTTATTCACTGAAAAATTTTGACAGGACTGATATTTAATGAGATAAATGAGTTTTAAAATTAAAATAACTGCCATCTAAGGCCGTGTAATGAATTAAAAAACAAATGACTTCGTCTATAAGGGGCCTTGGACAGCAACAATCGAAAGCTATGAAAGATAGCCTACAGAGAATGTTTCTGTGTTTGTATGAAATAATATCGGAAGCTAAATTAACCGATTTGTATAATTAATTATTATTTCACCATTGGAAAGTGTAGTTTCTCTAGATGGACATAATGCTATAATGTTATTACAGTAACTTCTGATATAATATAATATAATATAATATAATATAATATAATATAATATAATATAATATAATATAATATAATATAATTTAAGTTATTTGAAGGGTTCAGAACCATAGTGGGCCAAGCGCCATTTACTGAATACGTAGAAAACAAGGGTTAAAATTAAGTTATTACCATAATTCAATGGAAACCTGTAACAAGTAAAATAAAATATACACATTAAATCTAAATGATGTCAATCTTCAGTAAGCTATGGTTGCATGTAATAAAAATTAAGAAACATGTTAAAGGAATTGTCATTGCACCAAATGAGTGTCTCTGGACGAAAATGATCGCATTTTAAATTAAGTAACATATTAAACGATTTATCTTTCTATCAAACACGAATGTTCCCTGGATCAAATGTCCTATTTTAATTATGCAATTACTTTATATTTATTTCTAATGGGTGCAGCGGAGCGCACGGGTACGGCTAGTATGGAATGAAAGTTGATTTAAGGCAACATGTATAGCTTCAATTTCTCCATCATAGGCATCGAGCCATCGGTATAAATTCTTATCCAATAGTCTTCCGGATATCTGATGTTGATGGTTTCAAGGGCCAATTGTTTTAAATTTTCTTTACTGTATTGATTTTTGGTGATTTGTTCTAGGAGGTCTATTTCTGATTGAATTATATCTATCTGAAGTGGGTTTTGTGGAAGCATTAGTGGTTGAAGGAGATTGGGTATATGGAGTCCTTCTTTTAGTTTCTCTGCATATTGGATGAATCCGTGTTGCGTTTTCAGATACCTTTCTGTGTTAAGATATGTGGACCAATAGTCGTCATTACTTCTGATCAGTATAGAAGAGGTTCTGGGAGTTGAACATGGGTAATAAAAAAGAAGTCATATGTATGCTGCTATCTCGTGTATTCTACTTTAGACACAGACTGCACAAACACGCACGCATACACACACAATGTTAACTGTTGAACACAAAAATCTTTGGTGTAACAAAACAGTAACCTCCGTCCAGCGGAGGTACTTTGCATGTAAAAAAAATTGTAAGTCAAAGCTCGAACATCACAAAATTGATTATGTAGTAAATGTATTGTTAAGCCTATTACCATTGTGTTTCAAATAATAAAATTATTGCTACAGTCACTCATATAGGCTGCACTGACACACATACTAAAACTTCACTACTTCACGTTACAAGTTATTGCTCAGATGTTCACAAATTGTTCACACAAAATTCACTAGGCTTCCTTCCCTGTGAGATGACGGCAAACAGACGCTGTCGTTGATAAAGATCATAATATTGTTACATACTTCATTTTATGATTTATTAGGTAAATGTTACTATGCAATAGGCATAAAATGGTTCAAGTGAAAAACTTTTATCCTGGAAACAAGTTTTAGTAGCAAATATGGTATTGTCGAGTAGATATTAAAAGACGAAATCAAATGTCGTAGTCCACAAAATTGTACAAGGTCTTGAGATTAGCAGAAGTTACTGGAGTCCCCAATAGATGTCAATCAAAGGCGGAGATAGAACGATTTCCTTGGAGGGCGCAATAGAACTGGACGGAGTTACGCAATAATAAAACAAGCGCCAAAAATCTGTTTCGAGATATTGGCCATTGAAATACATGATATTTTTTATAAAACATTTTATGCAAGAAGTATTATAACATTCATACTATTACAAAAAATAGTACAAATAAAACCAAAAAAGTCTAACCGATTTTTAATAAGAGACCAGCAGTTGAATTAATATTTCAAAGCAAAATAAATCAATGCATTTAAATTAGCCTGCCATCAACAGATTTGTGCAAATATCTTTTTTATTAAATTGTCGGTTGGTCTGTTATTGCGTAACTCGTCCAATTATAAGTTAATCCATAAATACGTACTCTTATCAGGAGCATATGAATACGCTCACACCCATAAAAAAAGACAAATACATACATATACATACACAATGAAACAATAAACATTCATTATGCTTTCTTCACTCTAGTTCATTATCTCCTGGCTTAGTTGTCTCATGAGTGATGCCTTATTGGTGTCATTTAATGAGGTTCTAATTAATCTTTGGACTGCTGACTAGACACACATATGTCCTCTTCCCTCTGAAACATAGGTATACCAGCAAAACGTCAGTTATCTTAAATTGATATTGTCGATTTTTGTTAACAAGACCCTGCCACAGGCGTAGCTCAGACGGTAGCACGTTTGCCTGCTGATCCGGAGTTACGCTCGGGCGTGGGTTCGATTCCCGCTTGAGCTGATTATCTGGTTGGGGTTTTCCGAGGTTTTCCCCAACCATAAGGCGAATGACAGGTAATCTGTGACGAATCCTCGGCCTCATCTCGCCAACACCAATTTCATTGATACAGCATCGTTAAATAACCAAGTAAAAATAAAAATCATGACCCTAAGATCCTCGAGTGAACTAGAGAGCTATGCCATTTGTTATCAATTGTATGGTCACTAGTTGTAGGTTGAATGTCATCACCCACACTAATAGCATATTATGAACCAATAGTATTATCCATAGTATTAGCAGGTTCTTCGTTATTACTAATAGGTTTACTTCCACTTTGTTCTATAGGCCTCTCTCCAGGGATGTAATCGAAAACAATAGTACCAGGGCGTTTCGCGAAAAGTTTATTATTGTGAATAACATAGTAACTATTATTATTATTATTATTGTTATTACGGTAAAACAGAATAAACTCTATCTGAATTTCTAGAAAATGTCCCACGCTTGTTCCAATAAAATTCTTTCTTATAATAATAATAATAATAATAATAATAATAATAATAATAATAATAATAATAATAATAATAATAATAATAATAATAATAAAACTGAATAAACTCTCTCTGAATTTCTATAAAATGTTCCACGCTTGTCCCAATAAAATTCTTTCTTGAATAAACTCTCTCTGAATTTCTAGAAAATGTTCCACGGTTGTCCCAATAAAATTCTTTCTTGAATAAACTCTCTCTGAATTTCTAGAAAATGTTCCACGCTTGTCCCAATAAAATTCTTTCTTGTAATATTATTAATAATAATAATAATAATAATAATAATAATAATAATAATAATAAAAAAACTGAATAAACTCTCTCTGAATTTCTAGAAAATGTTCCATGCTTGTCCCAATAAAATTCTTTCTTGAATAAACTCTCTCTGAATTTCTAGAAAATGTTCCACGCTTGTCCCAATAAAATCCTTTCTTGTAATAATAATAATAATAATAATAATAATAATAATAATAATAATAATAATAATAATAATAGTAATAATAATAATAATAATAATAATAATAAAACTGAATAAATTCTCTCTGAATTTCTAGAAAATGTTCCACGCTTGTCCCAATAAAATTCTTTCTTGTAATAATAATAATAATAATAATAATAATAATAATAATAATAATAATAATAATAATAATAATAAAACTGAATAATCTCTCTCTGAATTTCTAGAAAATGTTCCACGCTTGTCCCAATAAAATTCTTTCTTGTAATAATAATAATAATAATAATAATAATAATAATAATAATAATAATAATAATAATAATAATAAAACTGAATAATCTCTCTCTGAATTTCTAGAAAATGTTCCACGCTTGTCCCAATAAAATTCTTTCTTGTAATAATAATAATAATAATAATAATAATAATAATAACCCGTGACGATGGAGCCCTTTAAGAGCCCAGATAGATCAGCCAGCTGCTGGCCTTGCGACTACATGTCGAAGCAGAGGTGGACGATCATCCAACCAGAATGGTGGTATGGTGTGGTTAACACGATGATCCCCCCCAGCCGTTAAAGCTTGCATTCGTAATCGGATTTCGCTATCTAATTTTTTAAAATGGTTTATTTAACGACGCTCGCAACTGAAGAGGTTATATCAGCGTCGCCGGTGTGCCGGAAGTTTGTCCCGCAGGAGTTCTTTTACTTGCCAATAAATCTACTGACATGAGCCTGTCACATTTAAACACACTTTAATGCTATCGACCTGAATCAGGATCGAACCCGCAATCTCGAGCATAGAAGGCCAGCGCTATACCAACTACTCTACCCAGGCCGACTTCGCTATCTATCGTAACTCCCAAAGTACATCACGATGCTGGGTGGGCACCGGTTCCATACACTGACCGAAATTTTTATCAATACTATAAAAGCACAAATCGCATAATGAATGCCTATATTGAGAAACATAATGCTTACATGAAAGTCGATTTGTGTATTAATTTGCAAATAAACCTATTATACCTCCTCAGAATTAAATGCTTTCTTCATAACTAATATTAAAGATATTAGCCCATATCACTTAGTGGGGGGCATTGTCATCTCTCCCCCCTCCATATCTCCGCCTATGATGTCAATGCAGCGCGGCGATGTCAAAATAGTTTTTACATTGTTGCAGTTAAGTCGTGTACAATAACCCTACTCTTTGTTTCCAACATCTCTACATATCAATAACAATTAATATTTTTGTGATGCAATAGAAATCCTTCAAGAATGTTCTGCGAGTATATTATTAGGTCTGAAAATATGTGTTGGTATTTAGATATTAAAAGTTTAAATGTGGCATAGAACTTACAACTTCTTCTGAAGCAACAAAAATAAAATATAGTTTCATTTCAGGCTTGTATAATGTGTTATTATATTGTATACTGCGTATTATGTATAAGCGAAACATATAAATTGAATGCAATGTAAGCTAACTTTAACACTAGAATAGTTATATACGTATATCAATTAAAGCTATCAACGCCAAGTAAGACGTACATTGAGTCGTAATGTAGGACTCGTCATTATTATACAATAACCCCGAATGTAATGGGTAAACATTACTCTAATTAGTTATGCAATGCTGAACTACAAGATATCTGCATATTCTCGACCTTGTATAATGTTGCAGCTTACGTAAAAAGTATAGTTCCTATCAGATATTAAATCAACAATGTTACATTTATACGAAACTTCTTATCTACATTTGGTTCACTTACAGTAGTCGTCTCTTTTACAGTTAACTTAAACATTAAAGCCTTTGAATAAAGGTATTATAATATTTGTAGTCCGCCTTTTTTAAACTTAAATATGGACGTTAAATCACATTTAATTCGTTCGCATTTCACCAAACTAATACACATTTAAAATAAAGTCAATTAATTTAATACCCAATTAGGGCATCACGGCCTTCGGAATCATAGTAAAATCACAGTCACGAAGCTCGAGTTGTTGAGGGTACTAGGAACAAAAGATTGTGCCGGTACTATTTCGCATTGCCTGTGATGAGGCGATAGTAGCGATCCTAGTGGTTAGCAACTATCTATGGATGCATATTCTCTATGTATTGAGCTTCGTGACTATATATACTAGACTGTGATATTATGGTGCAATCCTGAGTCACGGGCAAGCCTTCTTGTGGGGGGAAAATTAAAGACATGGTCTACTAGGTGCGTCCAACAACTAGAGAAGGCATAAAACAAAGAATTAGAGAAGCCTATGGGTCTCTCCGCTGTGCTGAAGTGCAATCACGGATTTTAGGAGGTGATCAGAACATTGTTTAGCACAGGGTGGCGTATATTTTGTACATTTAGAGTGTACGCACATAACATACAACATATTTTAGAAGACACAATATTTGTTGCTTTGTGAGTAAACAATAAAAGTTAGAAAAAAAGGGGATAAACTCCAGAACATGGATTGCACCCTTTCCCTCATACTTCAAAATTCCAACCTTGTGCACACAAAATAAATTATTGGCACTGAAAAGTGCCTTTTCGTAAATATAATAATGCGCATTCGACAAACGCAGACAAATCTGCTCTTTTTAGTATTTTAAGACATAATTTGGTAGGTGCAATCCGTGTTCTAAAGTTTTACCAAAAAAAGTTTCAGTAAAAGTTGTTTCTTTTTAAAAGTAGTTTCCAATGGTACCTTCAATGACCCATGTTCTCATTTTAAATTTAGAAGTTGACCACAGGTACCCCTACTTCCGGTTTGTTACGAGAAATGGTACTACCACCAATCGATTCTTTACATAGGTTTTGGTTATATATATATATTTTACGAACAACCAGCATCACATAGTTTTCGAGATAGAAGGCTGATAAGGTGGTCTGAAACACCTGGTATATCGACCCCTGATTCTGCTTACGAAACCATTAAATACCTCCCACATATCTCTACTGTTATTTGGGTTGCCTAAACAAAAATTATCGATTTAAGTCAGACACCCTTAAAAAAATCCGCGATAGGCTGGTCATCTATCAGACAAATATCGCAACTGTGCAATGTGCTGCTCTCTATCGAAAGGAAAGCCCATTACAGGCAAATCTCTCAAGAGTGGAAAAAGCCTAACAAAAAAAAATAATGATAATTTGTAGAGTAAGTGTAAGCCTTATAAAGAAACGATGAACAAACACAGATTTCCAAGGGCAACAAATGTCTAATATATAAATAGATGCGAGAAATACCGTATATGTAACAATATGATAAATTCATAATTCACAGTAGTCAATGGCGCACCCTGGAATTTCTCATAGGAGTGTCCAATAAAAAGTTGTTAAGTTACATAAATGCACACACACATTTATATATATATATATATATATATATATATATTACAAAACAAAGTACAGTCTTCATGGCTTTTTCTTTAGTTTGTTCACAACATCTTGTGGAGAAATTGTGATATCACAATGGCTGTCAAATCAAAAGTGTTAGGTACATGTACGTGAATTATTTCGGTGAAATTATAGATAATGAAATTATATGCTATCAATGCTTAAGGGGAATTGGACGTTATCGCATGCAAAGTAATGGTAAAAATAGCCTATTTTCAAGCGGTCAGAATTGTAATACTATTTATCACAGCTCTTTCGTTTTTTTTTAGTGATATATGTATACACATTAAGCTTTAAAATGAAAGAAGAATGGTTAATCTAGTGTAAATCTTACCCTTAAATTAATTTTTGAATTTAATCATATTTTTATATAAATTCACTACATACCTGTGATTAGGTACACTCTATTCACTTATCATAGCACACATTGAATTAAAATTTTGGCCACTTACTGATAATAGATACTAAAACATACCCTACTAAAATTATTAAAATATCTGTAATATTATGGGCATACGGCTCATACTAATCTTCAATTCCTTTTTAATTTATTGACGGTGATGATTGCTATAAGCCCTATGCCCATAATATTATAGATACATGAATAATTTTAGTAGGGTATGTTTTAGTATCTATTAGCAGTAAGTGGTCAAATTTTCAATTCAATATGTGCTATAATAAGTGAATAGAATGTACCTAATTACAGACATGTAGTGGATTTATAAAAAAATTGTGCTTAATTAAAAAAATTAATTTAAGGATAAAGATTTACTCTAGAGTAACCATTCTTTTTCATTTCAAAGATTAATGTGTATACATATATCACTAAAAAAATAAAAGAGCTGTGATAAATAGTATTATATTTATGACTGCTTGAAAAGAGGCTATTTTTACCATTATTTTGCATGCGATAATGACCAACTCCCCTTAAAAATTCAGTAAAAATATTACAACTTATCACTTTGAGGGGGGGGGTCCAGACCCGATAGACCCCCACCCCCAGTCGGTGCGCCCTTGACAGTAGTTAGGCTAAACTGCAAGTGAAAGAAGTCGTAGACTCACAGAAGAAAACTGCATTAACATACAGCATAACGCCTTGCTGATGCGGCAACCAGCAGAAACGAGATTGTCACTAAAGTTGCCGCTGTCACTTTGGAACCATACTTCCAGAATCTCTTTCGTAATATTTCAGTGATCTCGTTAACTTTCTCAAATCCAGACTATATAAAAGTATTTCACTTGAACCACATGCTCAAATATTAAACATAGTTTTCTTCATTTTATTCTATTGTCTAGTACTTAAAGGAACATAAGAGACCAGATCCAAATGACAAGACTATAGCTAAAACCAATACACCAATCACACTCCTATAGGAAACCCAGAGTTAAAAGAAAAAATATTATTTCACTAAAAAGGAATTGATATATTGCAATATATCTGTCGCACTTCTGACATAAAATTTTAGTCATAAATACTACAAATTACTGAAATACTTCGAAGTTTAGATTGTATTTTTTTATGTTGAAATATAGGAAACATTATTACGAAAGTTGGATTGACCTTCGTTCTCAGGTAGAAAAAGTCAGCCAATTACTTTTAGTAATTTGAAAAGGTTCCAACTAGCAGAATTCTTTCCTGTCTTTCTGTTTTCATCTGAAATGGTACTATACTTGTTTTTTTGAAAGATGGGACATGACAGTTAAGCTGCCGAGCTTGGAATTACAATACCATGTTGCCAATATGGACTACCATGCTGCCAGCTGATGGAAGCTAGCAATTGTCGTTAAGATGTCGTTCATTGACAATTGACGCGAAGGTAAGAAAATACAAAAATCGACAGAGAATCAAAAACGAAACGTACCAATGCTAACATTGTGTGCACAATAAATGTCGCCAAGAGAGCTATTAAACTCTCGCCACGTGGAAATTGTAAATTTGGCAACTCAACGTTGCTACCATAGCAACAGGCCTACCACGCTATGTGACATTCAGTTGTTTTTCCGATCGCAACGCTTCTGTCATGTCCCATCTTTCAAAAAAACAAGTATAGTTAAGTTGGCTTAATGATTTCCAATGGCTCCAACAAGCTCTTTTCACCAAAAGAAGAAGAAGAAAAGAAAATAAAATAAAAGATCCAGCATTGAAAATGGCTTCTATACATATTTCATCAACAATGAAAATGTTCAGTCTAGATTTTTCCCTCTCAATAAGCCAAACATTACCGAAGTAGCTAAATGAACTGTAACTTTGTTCAAATTATTTCATAATAATCATCAAAATAAATAACGAACGAAATATTTTTTTCCTTTTATAACTCTGGACAACCTAACCTAACCTATACCAACTTTACAATTCACTTCACATTCTTGATACTTCACACATAACCTTAACCTTAAAAGAATTCAATTTCTTTTCCTCTTTTCTTAGTATATTTGGCAATGGTTTACAGGCTGCTCAGCTCATATATTTTGTATAAAGTTTGCTTATGACTAAATGGTTCAAAAGGGATTAGCCAGGAAATGTGTTAAGATCTTATTGTTATTGTTATGTAGGAAGCAGACCAAACACATCATGAATCAATTAATAACATGGTCTGGATTTAATACAATTTCTTTTTTTCTGATAAGAAGCAAATATTTCCACTAAAGGGAAACACAACTTGCTCTAATGTGTTATTCTATTCTGATTCCTCGTACGTACCAATTAAATTACGGTACCACAAATGAACCATGCTTTATTTTGTTACATGGCTAAACTCCATTGAAAAGTTATCTGCTACTGATGATTATATCTACTCTGTCGCAATCAGATTTAACAGTAGAACCACAAATATCATCAAATTAAATAAATTTAATTACCTCTGTATTGATAAATCCATTACTAGCAACAGGAAAACTGAATAAAAATGTATCTTTTTTATACCAGTACATTATTATTTCAAATAATGTCTTACTTTTTAATACTGAATGGACAGCTAACTTATAATGCTGTAGGGAATGCAAAAATGATAAAATAATGTCTGACAAACTAATATGTAACAAAAGAAATACTTAAAAAAATGCGTCGAATAAAATTATCGATATACAGGGTGATTCACCACTAATGACCCAAGCTTTATGAATCAGTAGAACATTTCGAGCATAAAATGTCATATGAACATGAGTCCAATCAACCGTTAAGAGGTTACAACTGATTGAATCCTTCAAAAGTAGCAGTGGTTTTGAGCAGAACTAAGAATTATTCACTTAAAATTAGGGTTCTCGACGTCCTGTAAAATATGGAATCGTCCCATTTTTCGTCAATGCGTACTGTTGTCCTGAGAAAAGTCTTTGGGACAGCTTTCCGTCCTATATTTCAGAATTCTAAAAAATGACTAATGACCCGCACTTTATGCATTATTACTACAAGACATTCTGAGCATAAAATGTCATATGAATTTGGGTTCGATTATTATTAGTTTGAAAGTTATTCGTAAAAGTTCAAACGTCATACTGTGAATCAGGCTTTGGAGTTGCTTGCATAGTAATTGCACTGTGACGTGAAGTACGGGGATGATGGGAAAGATAGGTCTGGTGATTATCAGCAGCACTTATCAAAGACGGCCATTACGAGGTACAGAACGCTAAGTGCTATTCACATCTGTGTAGCAAAGTATACTTAAGTGGAAGGAGGGATATTTGAAAATACTTCCTTAAAAATGACCAATATTCAATGAAAGATAAAAAAATGCAGAACAATTCAAAATAAAAGTAGTCTATATTGGTTCGTGTTGAAGTGAAACGAGTTTGTAATGCATCCTGCATTGTCTGTGATGTCTCGAAAAAATATATATTTCATCAACTTCCGAGCCCTAATTATGTATAATGGATTGAAAATGCTTTTATTTAATTCATTAACTCAAATCTGGCAAATATTGTGTTTACATAGCAGGACATTTTAATATGATGAAAGATGAGTGGAACGGAATTGGTACATCATGATAATATAGGACATTTTAATGCTTAACTTTGTCAATTTTATAGATATCTTAAAATTTCTTTCATAGATATTAAGATAAGAGTTCATATTAAATTAATATACCGGTAAGATAAATGAAAAACACTTTTTTTTTTTACTCTCGAAGGTGTGTTATGTAACCCCTTAATAGTTTAATATACTCTTTCTTGTATGTAGTCTAAACTGATTAAGGGGAGAGGATGGTATTTTTTTTTAACTTTTTTCCTATTTGGTGTAAAATATTAATTTTTTGTACGTAGAGACCTCATAGCTGTGGCAACTCAACCAAATAAAAATATTTTGAAAAAACATTATTTGGGGGCCCAAATTTGAAAAAAATATACCCAATGTAGGATTATACTAAAACCGATATATCTAAACCGTTTTTAAAGATAGATTCAAACAGTTTTATGCAATGTATTTGCAAAAGCATGTTCTACAAACTGTCTGTAACAGAATTTTGATGTTAGTCCCTACGTTTGTAAAATAAACAATTGAAATTTAATAACAATTTTCTGATTTCCTTTCTTGCAAACAAACGGACGTATTTTAAAAATGAAATCAATTAACAAAATTCTGTTACAGAGAAAAGTTTCCTAATAGTCTAAAGAATGTGTGTTTTAAATTTCATGCATGCATCTTTAATAGTTCAGAAATTATATCCATTTTTGTCTGGCAATGTAGCAAAAAAAATGAAGTAACTGGAAACTGATAAAAGTGGGCATGTGATTTAAAAATCCATAGTGCAGGAAGTTTAAAAATGACGTCTCACATCCGATAAGGGCACAAATACCCACAAAATGTTATGCAATGCATTCCACACATCGAAGGATATTTTAAAGAAAAAAAAAATTTTTGAAAATTTAATTTACCAGAAACAACAATAAAAGTGGGCAAGTGATTTAAAAATCCATATCGCAGGAAGTTTAAAAATGGCAACTCAACACCCGATAAGGGCACAAATACCCACAAAATGTTATGCAATGCATTCCACACATCGAAGGATATTTTAAAGAAAAAAAAAATTTTTGAAAATTTAATTTACCGGAAACAACAATAAAAGTGGGCGAGTGATTCAAAAATCCATAACGCTGGAAGTTTAAAAATGGCGACTCAACACCCGATAAGGGCACAAATACCCACAAAATGTTATGCAATGCATTCCACACATCGAAGGATATTTTAAAGAAAAAAATTTTTTTTTTGAAAATTTAATTTACCGGAAACAACAATAAAAGTGGGCGAGTGATTTAAAAATCCATAACGCAGGAAGTTTAAAAATGGTGACTCAACATCCGATACGGGCACAAATACCCACAAAATGTTATGCAATGCATTCCACACATCAAAGGGCATTTTAAAGAAAAATTTTTTTTTTTTTTTTAATTTAATTTACTGGAAACAACAATAAAAGTGGGCGAGTGATTTAAAAATCCATAATGCAGGAAGTTTAAAAATGGTGACTCAACATCCGATAAGGGCACAAATACCCACAAAATGTTATGCAATGCATTCCACACATCGAAGGATATTTTAAAGAAAAAAAAATTTTTTTGAAAATTTAATTTACCGGAAACAACAATAAAAGTGGGCGAGTGATTTAAAAATCCATAACGCAGGAAGTTTAAAAATGGTGACTCAACATCCGATAAGGGCACAAATACCCACAAAATGTTATGCAATGCATTCCACACATCAAAGGGCATTTTAAAGAAAAAAAAAATTTTTTTTATTTAATTTACCGGAAACAACAATAAAAGTGGGCGAGTGATTTAAAAATCCATAATGCAGGAAGTTTAAAAATGGCGACTCAACATCCGATAAGGGCACAAATACCCACAAAATGTTATGCTATGCATTCCACACATATCACAGAGTATTTTAAAGAATTTTTTTTTTAATTTACTCATTTTTCACCAAAAAATACCATCCTCTCTCCTTAAGCTATTAATCTGCATAATTTAAGAAGAGGCGTTTCAAATGTGTCCACTTGCCAATAAGATAAGGAGTCCCAAAATATGAATGAAAAGCTCGACAAATTTTCCAATACATCATTTTTAAATAAAAATGTTGTAACAAATTTATGATTTAGAAACTGAATTCAAATGCATAAATTAATAATAAAATAGCCTGTCTTTTATCTATACTGTGTAAAATGGCTCATGAAAAAAAAAAATGTTTTTTTTCTTAAATTCCGTCAACAGCATCATACTATTCATTAAGTAGATTCAAAGAAATAACATAAAACTGCATGTTAAATCTGAGGCTACATAGTTGATTTCATATTATGTCATTAACGTAGGTCATAACCTATTATTTTACAGCTTTTCTTAAAAACTTGTAAAGTTTGTTTACAACCATAGCATGTGTTTCTTAGAAATGCCTACAAACTTTTGCCATTACTGATCAAAACTTCTATTGCCAATTCCCTTTTGGTGTTGCTTAACTTTGAGCAGTCTTTGAAACTAAACCATCATATGACCGCAATTGAATACTCTCTCATTATCCATTTTATATCTTATTATGGTAATCTAAACACAAGCAATATAAACATGGTACAATAGTGCACAAATATCAAAGAGCACTACCACTGAGTTACAGTAATTCCTCAGTATAAAAACAATTACATGTACAAAACATACAAACATTTGCATGCAATATTAGACATTATTACTCTGTCCTTATCAGAAGCAACCGCTATGTATGATCTGGAGGACATGTTGATTTTATCACCTTTTAAAAAGTGGTTGCAGACCGTTTCTCATTTTAAAACTTTGAACTCATTGGTGATCATGTAAAATGTCATGATCTCTAGTGCACCTATCACGTTTTAGCAATACATTATTATTAATTCTTTCATATTTTGGCTCATTTTATTTTATACATCTTGATTACACAACTTTTAACACTGCATCACTTCGGAATATGTATGGTAAGGCTTTCCTGTGTTAAATTTCAATGTACCTTGTTTACATGTTTCGACCTATGTATGGGTCATCTTCAGAACTGGTCGTTGTTGGTCTTGGCGCCACTTGTTCTGTTTCCTGTGAGGGTGTGTTCCTGTGGTATAGTGTAGAGTCAAAGAGTGTGTGTGTTTTGAAGTTGAGTTGTGTGTTGAGAATTTCGTTGGGGGTGTGTTTTTATGTGCCTGTATATTTCATATTGTTCTAGTGTGTTTAGTTTCTGGCTTTTTGGTTGGATATGTAGTATTTCCATGTCTGTGTTGATGTCTCTGTGGGTGTGGTTAGCATTTGTGATGTGTTCTGCATATGTGGAGGTATTTTGTAATTTTGTTATGGCTGTGATGTGTTCTTTGTAAAGTGTTTGAAACGATCTGCCTGTCTGTCCTATGTAGAAGTTGTTGCAGGTGTTACATTTGAGTTTGTATACGCCTGTGTGGTTGTATTTGTTTGTGTGTTGAGATGTTTTTGTAGAATGTTATTTGTTCTGTATGCGATGTTGTAATTTAATTTCTTGAATGAGGTTGCAATTTTGTGTGTGTTTTTGTTTTCGTATGTTAGTGTGATGTATTTTTTGTGTTCTTGTGTTTGTGTTGTATTCTTATGTTTTTTGTGATTATGTTTTATCTTACGTATTATGTTGTCTATTATGTTAGGGTTGTATCCGTTTTCTTGTGCTATGTATTTGATTGTGTTTAGCTCTTCGTTGTAATCCTGTTGGTTCATTGGTATGTTGAGTAGTCTGTGTACCATTGTTTGGAATGCAGCTTGTTTGTGTTGTGTGGGGTGGTTGGATGTGTTGTGTATGTGTGTTGTTGTTGTGGTGGGTTTTCTGTATACTTTGAATGTGTGTTTGTTGTCTACTTTTGTTATTGTGATGTCTAGAAAATTTATGGATTTGTTGTTTTCAATTTCTAATGTGTAGTGTAGCTTTGGGTGTATTTTGTTTATGTGTTGATGTAGGTTTTGGATGTCTTTTGTTTCCTTTGTATAGTATTAGTATGTCATCTACGTATCTGTGCGAATATATGATGTTGTCTGCGTGTTTGTTGTTGTCTTTGTTTAGTATGTATGTCTGTTCTATGTGGTGTAAGAATATTTCTGCTAGTATGCTAGTATTTGTTTATCGTCTACTTCTAAGCTTGTAGAATCCATTTTTTAATATTCGACATTACTGATAGTCATCCAGAAAACATTTCATATGTTGAAAAATATAAAGATTCAGGTAGTAAGTAGTGCCCTTATTACATGAAGAAAGACAACGCATAAAATCTAACCTGTACAGTAAGTATAACTCATCTAGCATTTAGTTTGGACTGGTAGCAATCTTTCTAGTTACAAGTGCTAGAGTAAGGTTACCAGATGTCCTCATTTCCCAGGAACAATTACCGAATTTTGCTTCATGTCCCCGGACAAAATTCGTCCCCAGCATGTTCCCGGATTTAATAATCCAGATATCTATTTTCAGTTAATTATTGATATGGTTTAATGACCCTTGCATATTCCTGTAGATGAACTTTTCTAATGCAAATTTTCCACTTTTCCATAATGTCATAATCAAAACTAAAGGTGAGGACATGATTACAGTCAAGTCTTCCATATTGATATCAAGGTTAATAAAAATTGGAATCCAAGAAAGAAGAGACATTTATTCCATTATAAATTAAGCAACTTTTAGTATCTTTAAATAAAGTGATTCTTATTCCACAACAGAATTCTCTTGGACAAGACATCAGGTTACTGGGACTTGGTTATCAAGGAAGCTATCGAAATCCAGCTAGACGGCAATAATTTCAACAGTGACGGGGGTCTACAGCTGAGCACAGCATGGAAACCTGCCATCAATACGCTTAGACCACCAGCACACGGCAGACAGTCGGGACCAGCAACTAACTCCTAATTGGCTACTGCTTCCACCAACCAGAATGCGCTTGGCTATCAGGACTAGGAACTAGCTCCTGATTGGCCCGCAGCAGGAAGCCCTACTATTGCATATATACCGGCTAGACGTGGTCCCACATCACTTCATTCCCTGAAGAAGATGGCAGAGCTAGCCATCGAAAGCTTGGAAGCCAATCTCCAACTCATCTGGCTGAGAACCCAAGAAGAGTTATTCTACATCAAACGCCAGGAAAGCCTCAAGTCATACAACAGAATTCTCAGTGTTTCTTGAGAATTTTATAAAAATGGTGAATATCTCAGTCACTGAATTATTCATTTACAACATAAGATATCTGTGGAATGTATATTGCTGAGATTTCCAGAAAGAGAAAAATTTAAAGACACAGTCTATTGTTTTTCTTCACATGTAGATGAACTTGATCTGGATGAAGGTAATTTGGAGAAATTTCTTGCTTGAAGAAATATATGACTTGGGAGAAAATAGCAAAGTGAAATGAAGAAAATGCTACTCTTTGCTCAAAATCGAGTTAAATATTTAAATTTTTCTCTGAGAAAATGATTCCCTGTGCACAACTGTGTAAGTTGATTGAACTCTGTGTCTTTCTGGAAGTAGTAATGCTTGAATGGAGAGAATATTTTCTTCCCAAAATTTCAAAATGAGTTTAGTAACTTTACGAACTTCAACATAACCTGTCAGGAATTTGCTGCAAAATTGGAATCCAGAAAAGGCCTGTTTAAAAATATTCGCTCTTCTGAAAAATAGTAGTACCAGTAATTTAAATAGTAGATAAATAGAATGAATATTTTGTTTGTAAATAGAATGAGTACTTTAATTATTTAAATTGTGTGAAAACAATAGCCTACACGTTGATGGCAAACTAATAGAAATGTTAAAAGTACTTTTCGATATCTGTCCCTGAAAATTGTAAAAAAAATATGGCAACCTTATGCTAGAGTGAAATCTGTTTCTTTATTCATGTTATTAAATGTTTATAATTAATATTTATGATGCATTGTAATGTGACTAGAAAACAAACGAAATACAATTAATATCAATTATGCTTCAGAATGCTTTACGAAAATCGGAATTCACTTTCCATCAGTTAACAAGATTACAAAATTATCAGCTATTTTCATTTTAAAAATTGCCAAACATATTTTCTAGATAGAAAAATCTATATTTATATCAATCATTAAGATAATTGAACAATTTCCGAAAAATTAGACCTGGGATGAAGGCTACAATCAATAAAGAAAACAAAAATAACCTACAAACCTTATTACACTAAAGTGAAACACTTTCTCAAAGTCATTATCAGTAACCTGGGAAAAAATTCTATTAGCTGCCTTCTTAAACTGATTTTTTTCATAATTATTATTGTTACATAAGAAAATTATTGACACAGTAAGAGCACCATAGAAATGTTCATTACTGCAATATAACGAAGCTTACCATAAGTTAGTCAAAGAGAAAAAGCAGGGCAGTTTGTGTTATGTCATCATTCAAAGTGATACAGATACAGCTACTGGAGATTTAATAAAAAGCAGGACATGTCCCTTCTAATTGGTACATCTGGCAATCCTATTTATGAACCACTTGGTTAGATTTTCAGACAAGATCATACAGTTCCATTGCATTTCCATATCAACTTATCATTACTTTTATACAATTCCACACATGTTTACACGTATGTATGTATGTATGTATGTATGTATGTATGTATGTATGTATGTATGTATGTATGTATGTATGTATGTATGTATGTACGTACACTACTGGTCAAAAGTTTTTGATCACCTATCACAACTATAGATTTGTGGTTAAAACCGGGATTTTATTTTGAATATTCTATCACATCATAATGTTAGAGAGAGAAAATATTTATTTTGTTGTCTATTTAGTTTTTCCGATGTGTTTGTACATTGAAATAAAGTATATATTAAATCCAGACGTTTGAGATGGGCAGGGTATGTAGCACGTATGGGCGAATCCAGAAATGCATATAGTGTGTTAGTTGGGAGGCCAGAGGGAAAAAGACCTTTAGGGAGGCCGAGACGTAGATGGGAAGATAATATTAAAATGGATTTGAGGGAGGTGAGATATGATGATAGAGACTGGATTAATCTTGCTCAGGATAGGGACCAATGGCGGGCTTATGTGAGGGCGGCAATGAACCTCCGGGTTCCTTAAAAGCCAGTAAGTAAGTAAGTTGTTTTCATAGCTAATCGAAAACTTTTGACCTGTAGTGTATGTATGTAAATGTTAAAATGTTATGTTTTATTTAACAACGCTTGCAACTGCCGAGGTTATATCAGCGTCGCCGGTGTGCCGAAATTTTGTCTCACAGGAGTTATTTTACATGCCAGTAAATCTACTGACATGAGCCTGTCGCTTTAAGCACACTTAAATGCCATCGACCTGGCCCGGGATCGAACCCGCAACCTCGGGCAGAGAAGGCCAGCGCTATACCAACTGCGCCAACCAGGCCGACCAGTATGTATGTGTGTGTGTGTGTGTGTATGATGTAATGTATGTATGTATGTATGTAAGTATGTGGTATGTAGATATGTACATACGTAATATATATAGGCTACATCAAGTAAAATACTGTTGTATATCGAAAATCAATATTACTTCCGTAAATTGTTTACAACACTGTTTTACTAGTTGGAGGTCATCATCATTATTTGCAGACCAAGTATTAGACCCTAATGGATCCGTTACAGTCTCCTTCCAATGCTCCATAGGATGTCCCAAATTTTTGAGACCTCATAGAGCATAAGACAGGATCTGTTTAGGTATTCTGCTTGGAGACATCCATTTGACATATGATTTCCAGTATGTACAGTATTTTTTAATGTACTTGATAGTTGGAGGTATGAAATTATAATAAATAATTGATTAAATGGCGATCTTACTTGTGTTAATTATGAAAGCCTGTGTGGCTTATAGCTGTTTCGGTGTTACTTGACACCAGCCTCAGAGCCTACTAGATCTCGGCACTATCTCAACTTCGCTGCCTGTTGTGTGGGTGCGTTCGTGTGATGAAGAGTTGTGTCAAATAGTGTGTGTTCTGAAATTGATCTGTGTGTTGAGAATTTGATTAGGGTGTTCAAGATCAATTTCAGAACACACACACTATTTGACACAACTCTTCATCACACGAACGCACCCACACAACAGGCAGCAAAGTTGAGACAGTGCCGAGATCTAGTAGGCTCTGAGTATGGTGTCAAGTAGCACCGAAACAGCTGTAAGCCACACATGCTTACATAATTAACAAGAGTAAGATCGCTATTTAATCAATTATTTATATTCAAGTGTTAAAAGTAGTGTACGAAAGATTCAACATGAAATTATAATAATAAAATAGTAAATTATCAAAGATTTTGGTACCTATTTATTAAAATATTTTTACAGCAGTATTTTACTAGGGAATAGCATATCTTTATGAATCACAATTTTCGAGCTACGACACTTTTACTGGGAGTGCGATATGTATTACAGATGGAAGGTGGGACGCACTTAAAATACTCATGTGGGCCCATTGTAATGTCTCCAAAATTTAATTTCGAGGTGGAAAAGAAATGGCAACTAAATTTTTCCCATAGCACTCTCACTCAGGGACAAGGTTATTTTATATGTGGTGCTAAAGATTTTTACCACCTATAAGAAAATACATCGTCATTGGCCAGGTTAGAACTAAAACCTCGTTCCAGTAGCAAGTCTGGAAACCACAAGTTGTTATCGAGAAAGACGTTTATATCACGTCTACTGCAGTTAGTAATTTGAGTCGTACATAATATCTGAATTCAAAGTTTTAAAATAAATAAATATCCTTGAAATAACCAATATGTAGCATGCTTGACAATTCGAATAAACATAACAGGCTCAGTACACCATAGATCTGTCAACATCTTGTACTTAAATCTTACCCAAAAATTTGCTTCGTAATTGTTATACATTACTCATTTAACCAAGGCCCTGCATTGTCAATTATCAATTTCATATTGTGGCTCATTACAAAACTACAAAGGAATACAGTGAAACCTCGTTTTAAAAGAATTTTGATTAAGCAGTTATTACATAACTTAGTCTTCCTTAACTATTACAAATTTATGAATGCAAAAAATGTATTTATTTTTCGCTTAAAAGTGTTTTTGCGTATTTCAGGTAATTTTCAACATTTATTACAGTCATAAATATTCTAATATTATTGCTTGCCAGATCATTTACTTATACAAGGTGGGGCAGAATGAACTCATGATTTTGACTCATGTAATACCCATCCGATAGTTGGGGTGGATTGGTCAAGGTATGCCATTTAAGGTTAGAGTATCAATTGTTTAGGTTTACATGGCAACGATTTCTGTTTTGTTACTGAAATCAACAAATCTGAATTATTTCAGTAGATGTACTGAATAAACAAGTCAGCAGAACAACGGGGAATTCACCATTGAAACATTAAAAAAATAACGGAGACTCAGTGATAACAACACAGCGATTATTCAGGTGGCATTTCTACCAGTGGCGGTTCCTCAGGGGAGGGAAGGGAGGAACGTCCTCCTCACATTTTTCTTCTTTTGAAAGTAAATACCAAATGAAATATATGCTTTGAAATTCGAGGAAGATCCGATAATTTTTAAGTTCACAGCTATAAGAAAACCTCGGTTGATCGAGTTTTTAACGACGCGCACTCATGTGTTACTAGAAAACTCTGAGAAGAATGTGAGATTGTTTGTGTGGCGGAATGTCAATCCATTCCTCCTTTACTGCAGTTAATGCACATAGACAACAGCGCGCTAGTGGCCAGAGAAAGAAGCAGAGTTTTAAAGCAAGTGAATGAACGGAGAGGGAGGAGATCCTCCTCTGAATCAGCGCATGGGCGGGAAATAGAAACCGACTGGTCGTGCAGCAACCTCGCTACTGCTGCCATCTAACGATCTCGCATTCAACCAGACTATAACGCATCTAGGAGGAGGCACAATAAAATAGTTTTAACGCAATGCTATGAAAGACACCATATAAACTTTTTTTTTAAATTATAAATAAAAAATATTATTCATTGCACTTTATATAAGCTAAGCTACTATTCATGGTTTGAAACTTTAAAGTTGGGTTTATATAAAACAAAGAGGAAGTATTTTTACGTTAGTATCGCAGATCTTTTTGGCCCCTGAAATTCACTTCCATTCATTCTGTACTAGACAGGGCAACAGCCAAGTTGTCAGTTTTGTACAAATATATTTGAAATTGAAAGTAGGTACTCCAAACTACATTATTTTTAACATAAAAAATTGGCCACAGGCAACTTTGAACAATAATGGTAGTATGACTTTACAAGAACTGATATTCTTCAAAATCATGTGATACTGAACTTGTAAAATGTACATGTGGCAACACAGACCACGTGGGTGGGTGCAGTGTTCTCGCTTTCCTCAGATTATTTCCCATTCCCAATTCCGCGGTTCCGATTACGTGTTAGTAGCTATAGTCTCTTCCAACACGTGTGATGCTGTAGTGTACTCGAAAAATGCTGCGAGGTGAATTTCCTTGTAATTGTTAATTTGTGCAATTATTCAACAATGAATGGAAGTGAAAACATTATACATTATGGAAAATTTAGGAAACTCAGTTTACAAGAACAGATTATTTCTATACAGAAGGGAAGGCCAACCCCAACACTACCTGGTCTTACATGTGTGCATGTTGGCTAATTTGTAGCATGTTTCATTCAAGAAGTTATTTCGTCCTGTTACCTTCTTTCTTCCTCTTTAGAAATACGCAGGAGCCGCCACTGATTTCTACATTGCAAGACATGCAAGAGTTCCGGATTGCAATACAATCAATAACTGGATTGAGAAATTACGAACGACAGCTTCTGCAAGAGATGACGAAACTGAAGGCAGAGCTCGAACTGTGCGATCCGGAACTCTTCCATATCTTGCAACGTTGAAATGCTGCCTGAAAAATCGCTGTGTTGTTATCACTGAGTTTCCGTCTTTTTTTAATGTTTCAATACTGAATGCCCGATGTTCTGCTGACCAACAAGGCATGTTTATTCAGTACATTTACTAAAATAATTCAGATTTGTTGATTTCAGTAACAAAACAGAAATCGTTGCCATGTAAATCTAAACAATTGATACTCTAACCTTAAATATCATACCTTGACCAATGTTATGCCATGCCTAGCTTCAATCCACGTGAATCAAAATCATGAGTTCATTCTGTCCCACCTGTATTATACTGGCAAAATAGTTGCTGACAATGACTTGCAGAATTTATAATAATAGTAATACTTCAGGGTACGAATTGCAATTATTGATAGAAGGCGCAGATTAAATATTACAATGGAAGCAGTGTATAGAATTTTGTTTAACTATTCTACAAAGTTATTATAAAGACTGAATATGTAGGTACCTGTATGCAAAAACAAATATTGTAATATGCGAGCTAATATATACAGAAATTTACTAAAATATGTCTATTAACAAATACACAATTACAATTAATACTAATACAGGAATCAAATTACGTAAGTGTTTTTACCTTATTCTGTGGCGTTGTAATATATACTGAGAGTCATTATAAGACTTTCGTAGATGAAACTTATGATCTGCCACTGAATATTTTGTACAGTGAAAATGTGAAAATGTTCTTTCTAAAGTTGTTACTGACACACTCTCACTACAGAAATGGAAGAGAGTGGTGTTGCCAAATTTGCGCAAGCAAGTTCAAACATTATTACAAGTTTTCTTCCAGTAGCCATCACCGTAAAACAAATGATTTTTTGTTAACAAAACTTAGCTTTGAAAGAACAAAGCTGTATTCATGCAAATTAGGTTTCTACATAAATATGCAATTATTATTATGTACAATTAAGTGCATTTAAAATAGTCGTAGTATAATATCACATTTGCTTGTATTTATAAGTTATTCTTTAAATAAATGAAAAAATTAAAAAGCCAGAGATTTTTATTTAAATATACATTTCTTTAAATAATACGTCAGATATTTCTCAAGCACAAGGTTGATTTAAACAAAATGGAGATTTTTTTTTTGTTCCTTATGCATACCGTAGTAAAAGGATGGCATATGGTGTCCAGTTACATCGTAAAGTTTTTATAGGGTAGGTAGGTCTACTGAAACTTTATGAAATGTAAGTTTGAAATATGTTCGTTCTTGTATAATGCTGATAGTGATAAGATTATATTTTAAGACAAGGTAAATCTAACAATATGCACTTACAAATGTAATGCATTTGACATGCGTTTCAGGATATTTCCCTTTGCTTGTTACAGTCAAGTTTCTATTACAGTTCTTCTCTATTATTAACATAAACCTATACTATATTGTCCATAATACGTAAGTATAAACAAGTAATTATTCGGTGTGTTATTGTAATATAATTATGGAGAATACTTCAGACATGGATTCAAGACAAAATGATAAAGAAAGTTTGTACCGGTATACATAGAGAAATAATTTTACTTTGCTTTCAATTTACAGCCATTTTTGTGATCTACCAATTCTCTCCATAAAAGAGTTACATCTATTGGTTCTGTTCATAAAGGCATTTTTTTAAACTTATTATTAATTGTACACTGGGCTGCAAAAGAAATGGCGATACGAAATTATATCGTCTTCCGAGGACTTTAGCAAACATGGTGAGGTGGAAAGCTATTTTCCTGAGATTAGTTTCTTAAAAACATGTAGACCTAAATACGACTTTTATAACATGTTCATGTTATTAATTAATATGAATTGATTTTAAATTATACATATAGTTTTATTTTACAACATTAATAAGAATACTACACGAAAATAGTGAAACTAGTTTATATCACAGTCTAATATATAGTCACGAAGCTTGAGTTTATGAGGGTACTAGGAACAATAGACTGTGCAGGTACTATTTCGCATTGTCTGTAATGAGGCGATAGTAGCGATCCTAGTGGTTAGCAATTACCTATGGATGCATATTTACTATGTATTGAGCTTCGTGACTGTATATACTAGACTGTGTTTATATGGTATTCCATAGCCTTCCTTATTATCCATGGATACTGTCATTATTACAATCGATATATACGGACAGTTATGTTTCATATTGTATTAAAAAAAGTATTAATTTTATTATAAACATAAATATAAAATGTTATTATAACTACATATACAGAACTGAAAATAGAACTTAACTGAAACTTTTAACTATACATTTCTCCTTTACATGGAATAAAAACTCTTTAGAAAATTCAGGCCAGTTCAGATATGTTTGTATAATTATTTCCTAGAAACACGATAATATTTCAAATGAATAGTGACTTCTACTCAGCATTTCTTTTGCACTTGAAATTTGTTTGTTTAGTCAACTGTCCGAAGACAGGTTAGAAGGTATTAGTTAAATCGAGAGCTAGTTTAACTTGAGCAATGCAAAAAGAGAAATCGCTGAATTACAAAAATGGCTGGAAATCATAAACAGACAATATTAAGCCTTTGTTTAAGCAAAGTCTCGTCTGTTGTTGTTAGGTTCTGAATCCATCCCTGAAGTAGTTTCCAAAAATGATGGTAGGTACACTCCATATATCACATAGGTATAGTTAGGTGATCCCTTATAACGTATATATTGGGTTGTGCATAAGTTCGTAGTGTTTTTATTTTGCATATTGGTACTCCGGTTGCTATGGGTTTATTTATCGATTGTCATTTTTTATTTTAAGTTCAATTGTTGTCCTTGAGTTTACATATTGAAGTTTTCATTTTTGCAGATAGTGAGTGGAGCCATGGACGCTAGAAAATGGAGTGTCATATAGAGAAAGTGGAACATTTCCTACATATTCTTCTTTTTGAGTTCAATAGAGGGGCGAAAGCAGCGGAGGCAGACAGAAACATTTGCGCCATGTATGGGTACAATGCTATCAGAGAGAGCACGGCAAGAAAATGGTTTTCTCGTTTTAAGGAGGGTCGTTTTCACATTAGTGACACTCCACGTTCAGGAAGACTTTCAGGGTTTGATGAAGATCATTTAAACACATTAATCCACAACGATCCACGTCAGTGTACCCAAGAACTGGCAAATGTGATGAACTGTGATCATTCCACCATCATGCGACATTTATTGCCACCAACTGAGACGTCTTGCACACGCAATCCCAAGAAAAATGACCAACAAGACTGCGTGAAGTGATGCTACTTCACTATAACGCCTGTCCGCACTCTGCTAACCTGACACAAAACACTATCCAGAAGTTGGATTGGGAAGTCATTCCGCACCCACCTTATTCAACTGATCTTGTACCCTCAGATTTTGACCTTTTCCGCTCTCTATCAAATAACCTTCAAGGAACTTCCTTTCTGGATGAAAATGCGCTCTGAACATGGCTTGACGATTCTTTAACTCAAAACCACGCGATTTCTACAGGCGTGTAATCGAAAAACTACTCCAATGTTGTTGTAAATAGTGAACAAGAATATATTATTGATAATTAACTTCTCTCTTATGTGTATTTGATGTGTTTACTAAACTTATGAAAAATGCTACGAACTTATGCACCAACCTAATAACATTTTATAGCATACTGGTACTGAATTATTGTACAAGTTACGCAGTTAAAGTGTGTACGATGCAAAAAGCTGTATATATACTATCATATTATACATTTTTGAAATATAATTTTTTTTAAGAAATAACTGGTTTTAATATATGAATAAGAATATGTCAAGAAAGAGGTTTTACTGTATCCTGAAAAAGAAAACCACAATTGCAGAAGTTAGCTAAACTCTTAGCATAAACTGATCTTTCCTTAAATTTAAATTCTTGAGAATGGATAATCACGGGACATTGTCCTTATGTAAGAAACTCCCTGTATATATTTATCACAGTGATATTCATTTCAAGATAGTATTTGTTAGTTGACAAATCACAGGATAAGTGTTTTGAAAACATGCTCAATAAAGTCTCGAATTCCCTTTACGCAATATCAAAATATTACAAGCATACAAAAATTGAGTTGCATCTTCTGAGCTCTTATAAATGTCAGGATCAGATTTAATAAATGTATAAAAGTATTTGGCATCAAATAATAATGAAACTTCAATCATATTTATATTTTCAGTTATACTTGTATTTGCTGCTACAATTATTTCAGAATGATCTGAAACTAGTTGGCTTAAATGAAATGGCCAGGATTAGATTCCCAACGAGATGAAATATTTTTATTTTTATGCTCGACCATGCCGAAATGTAGTAATTATACACCTGGTAGCAGTCCTTTAATGCATGTCATTAAAGTACACCTACTCATTAAAGTACAGGTGTTCAGCCAATGACAACTCAGCTTATAGGTGTTCAGCCAATGACAACTCAGCTTATAGGTGTTCAGCCAATGACAAGTCAGCTTTGTACCGTTATAAAACCGCAAGTATCAATTATTCTCGGATATGCAATCGAAAGAGAATTAGCGAAAAGTCACGGAGACTGTCGCAGAAGGTTATGTTCTGTTACTATAATAATTAGCGTTAATTGTAAATAATATTCAATAGATTCAATTTGTCATCTCGTTTTTCAATGTCGAATTCAATAATCTAGGTTATATCAAGTTTAACGGAATACATCAAGGTCAATGACATCATTGTTCCTCGGAAAAAATCAATACTTTCGCGTCTGCGCACATCTCACAATTCACGACCTAGAACAAGGTCACTTCCGATCTTGTCAGATACAAATAAAATGTATACATCTGAATAATTTCAAGTTAAAAATATAGTCGAGCATAAAAAGTCGTATGAAACTTGCCTATAATGGTAATTAAGACGCTCGTATGAATATTATGAAACTCGCTTGCGCTCGTTTCATAAATATCCATACTTGCGTCTTAATTACTATCATTATAGGTTCGTTGCATAATGTACTATTAACGCAATGTCTGGAATGGTTTTTCGTTTTCAAAACATGCCCATTAATGGTCCTCGAATTGGGCCATATAGATAGATCTACGTACTCTGATTAACCATCTAAGATCTAATTCTAAATCATTTAAAATGGCTGTCCCTTTTCTAGATCATTTAAGCGCAGTGGTCTTTAAATTCGACTGCATTCCATAATTATTTCCCATCGAGATTTCCTGCAGAAAAATCTGTTATCTTAATCACAGTGCCAATTCCTCTTAGAGGTAGCTTTGTAATTTTATGTCCAAGAAATTATTCATTTATCTCCTTAAGTTATAGGTACACTGTGTTTTAAACATAATAATTTAATTAAAATTAAATCCGTGCTGTGGCAGCCCATGAAGGACCCAAAGCCAACTAGCCAGCTGTTAGTTTTAAGTCCGCATGCCTCAGCTGAGGTGGACGATCATCCAACCAGAATGGAGGTATTGTGTGGTTAGCATGATGATACCCCAACCATTATAGTTCGTTTCCAAAACCAGTTTCACTACCTATTGCAGCTCCCCGGATTCATCACGATGCTGGGTGGGCACAGGTCCCATACACTGGTAAAAATTTAATGAGAAAATTCTTTCCTTATGAGAACCTGAACCAGCGCACATTCCATAACGATAGTCCAAGCATGATTCCTTAAACCAAGAAACTTGTTTAGATTTAAAGCAAATTAAATTTTTGCTGTTGATGAGACAAATTAAATGTCTCTTATACAGCTACCTTATACATACATGTACTGTACGGCATTTTAAACCTAATGAGATTAAAGTTCCTGCAATATATGCATTCTCTGGAAATTCATCATTCCCCTACTTTTCTTACCCCTACCACTATTGCTCATGCTTGCCTCCTGTCCTTCAGTCACTAAAAACTTCGTTCTTTGTGTGGTTTGCCTATAGCCAAGTTGTGTATTGTCCATTCATCCAAAAATTCATCCCAAAATTTAAATTTTCTAAAAGTCTTGTGGACCAAGTCAAACATAATCTTAGCATACAAAGTCAAAAGAAAATATTATAACCAGAACTTAAGAAGTTCCTACAGATATATAAACTATAAACATTGCTCATATTGCATAAATATTAAATAAATGCATTAATTTTTAATGCGTTAATAAGAATAAAAAAGTAAAATAACAACATATATAGTTTATCTTGATATACAGGTTTTAAAGTAGAGAAATCCTTGTCTTTGGGAGGAAGCAGTGGCGGCTTCTCAAGGGGGTTGCAGGTTTGTACACCCCCCAGTCATCATCATCATCAACCACAGGGATCAGGCCTATTGGCCTGTTCCGTCTTCAAAGTTTATGTCGTCTATCCATCTTGTTCTTGGTCTACCAACATTTCTGTGTCCTCTTGGTTCATAGTTCAGTATTACTTTAGGTAACCGGTCGTCATTCATTCTTCTTATATGTTGGTACCAATTATGTTTTTGTTGTTGTATTTTCTCAGTCAAATTTAAAATATTTAGTTGTTGTCGTATATTTTTGTTCTTTTGATGATCTAAAAGAGTGAGACCAGCAACACTTCGAAGGAATTTCATTTTCCTGGATTCAATTTTCTTTTTAGTTGCTCGGTTTATAGACCAATTTTCTGAACCATAGGTTAATGGTGGGATAGCTAACGTTGTATAAAATTTTAGTTGTGTTGAACGTTGTGTTTTATTTTTTAAGGACATCCCCCAGTAATGTTCCTAATCTCCAGGCTTTGTTACTATTAAAAAATATATATATATTTTTTTTTTTACAATTTTCATTCATGACTATCTGCAGCTGGCGTCTTGTTTTGTACGTCTGCAGGAGCCTTCGAGCCTCTTGGTTTGCAAAGATGTTGAAAACCTATGGAAGGTAGTTTATAGAGATGTTCGGCTAATGCAGGGACAGGGGATTAGAGGCGTGGTCTACTGCTTTCCTCATTGAGAAAGGTTTGTCGCACTCCCTGGCATGGGACACCATCGTCAGTGCAGAAGAAACTAAATTCACTGGGAAAGTATCTGTCTCAACTAGACATTTGTCCGAAGTAATAAGCATGAAAAATGTATTCATTCGGTTTGTGCAATGAACAGTCGCATATTTCGCACATTACTTTCTCAATCTGCATGCACACAAACGGCACAATACATAAGGGAGCTTGTATTTTGCTTTAAAGTTGTAAGAGTTGTCGTTCTGACAATAAGTGCTGCTATCTCCCGACAGCCTACAAAAGCTGCATTTGAATTTTATGAACGAAAACGTTGGACTTTGTACTTGGTAGCATTCTGATGACGATTCTGTGCTCAAATGTTTTTCATGAGGTTAAATCGTAATATAGAGAGCTCCATCCACGACCCCGTCCACTTTTGGACTTTCTGTATAAATAAGTATGCTTGTATTTAGTCATTTTACTTATTAGGCATAATTGCATATAAATAAGCTTTATATGTATAGCCCTCAGGTATACACGGTTTTAAACTTTAAAGTAAAGTATGTTTAACTCCTCTCCGATATCCATTGTGCACCACCATATTTTCAAACCACCAGCCGCCACTGGGAGGAAGCCAATATTATTCCAACTGAAAAGAAGGATTTCGTAATTCAGTTTCTTGAAATTAAACTCATCCCAAACAGCCTAAAATTTACACAAAACAGTTTACATTCAACTGAAATATCCTGTGCCCAGAGGGAGGGGAGAATTTTAAGTTTCTTGAGTGTGGGGAAATTCCCGTCATTTGCCACCCTTAAATTCATCTTTTCTCATGTGCATGCAAATAATAGTACCGTACATAATTTATAAAGAATCTCTTTCTCACAGTCAAATGGTTATACTGTCCATCATAAAAAACAATTTCAGTCTGGCTTATTTTCAGATTCATTCCTGACCACTATGTAGTAGCTGTAATAGTTCGTTTTTAGTTGATTACAACGAAACACAAGGCAAAGTTTGCATACAAAATGTTTACAACATCGAAATTATTTTGTTTCCCTCCTATGTTCACGTGTGAAATTTAATCTTAAAGCATTAATCAATGATCCAGCACGATATAGAGATTAATTAACTTAAAACCATACAAATATGTCAGCAGAAAACCAGCTGTGTACAGTATTGCCACTGATTAGATTTTTTTAAGCAGATACATCTGTGTACACACAGATGCATGCAAACTTCAAAGTCTCATGAAACATATTAAAGTACTGGCTTTATATCTTTAAAAAAAAAAAAAACCCAAAGTCAGTTGTCCGTTATCTGTATTTCTGTGTTCAGTGATCCCACGTTGATAATAGATGTCTCATTATACATGTGGTTGAAATTCAATAAGGGCAAAAATTACATCCTGTCTAAGTAAATAGAACGCTAAACAATAAAATTTCTCAAATATTTTCATCTAGTAAATCCATTCTCGTTCATAAGCTTAAGTACAACTTGTTTATTACTGATATACCAAAGGCAGAATCTGACACAACAATGATTCTGAAGTATTGTGAGTGAGTAGAAATCATTAATTCTCTCAATATTATTTGATCTCCAATAAATATGCATTTATAGAATCTAGAGTAATGTTTGAATACATAACACTTCATCCTCGTTGCGCATTTCAATGTTTCTCGATGTTACCACCAGGGGCGCAAGGAACATTTTGATACCTTTCTCTTTTCCACTGCCAAGGGCAAGAGAAGTGTTCATCAGTCAAAAGAACGAATATTTAAATGTAATTACTACGAATTATTTCTTAATACAGTGTCGACATAAGTGTTCATTAATTTTTACTCCATTTAGACTGTATTTTTGGTGCAGGGAAAATACACATCTAAAAATAAGACAAGTGTTTTCGTAAAAGACGAGCATTTTCCTGTACCAAAAATACAAATTCATTCATTTGACTATGGTGGATGCTTCTTGCGTCCTTAGTGTCCCTTCGGACGGGGCCACTTTTAGTGGCGCGTTAGTGGCGCTGAAAACGCACGTTAGTAGCGCTTTGAACGCGCGTCAGTAGCGCTGCTAACGGACGACTGTTGGGTCACCAATTCCCTATATCGTTATGACAGTGGACAGACTTAAATAGAAAAATATGTCACATCAGAATAATATAGAATGTCGATAATAATAATAATAATAATAATAATAATATAACCATAGACTACTAAATTCCTGGACTAGTGGGAATTAATAATAATAACAATAATAATAATAATAATAATAATAATAATAATAATAATAATAATAATAATTACTTACTTACTTACAAATGGCTTTTAAGGAACCCGAAGGTTCATTGCCGCCCTCACATAAGCCCGCCATCGGTCCCTATCCTGTGCAAGATTAAGCCAGTCTCTATCATCATACCCCACCTCCCTCAAATCCATTTTAATATTATCCTCCCATCTACGTCTCGGCCTCCCTAAGGGTCTTTTTCCCTCCGGTCTCCCAACTAACACTCTATATGCATTTCTGGATTCGCCCATACGTGCTACATGCCCTGCCCATCTCAAACGTCTGGATTTCAAGTTCCTAATTATGTCAGGTGAAGAATACAATGCGTGCAGTTCTGTGTTGTGTAACTTTCTCCATTCTCCTGTAACTTCATCCCGCTTAGCCCCAAATATTTTCCTAAGCACCTTATTCTCAAACACCCTTAACCTATGTTCCTCTCTCAGAGTGAGAGTCCAAGTTTCACAACCATACACAACAACCGGTAATATAACTGTTTTATAAATTCTAACTTTCAGATTTTTGGACAGCAGACTGGATGATAAGAGCTTCTCAACCGAATAATAACACGCATTTCCCATATTTATTCTGCGTTTAATTTCCTCCCGAGTGTCATTTATATTTGTTACTGTTGCTCCAAGATATTTGAATTTTTCCACCTCTTCGAAGGATAAATCTCCAATATTTATATTTCCATTTCGTACAATATTCCCATCACGAGACATAATCATATACTTTGTCTTTTCGGGATTTACTTCCAAACCGATCGCTTTACTTGCTTCAAGTAAAATTTCCGTGTTTTCCCTAACCGTTTGTGGATTTTCTCCTAACATATTCACGTCATCTGCATAGACAAGAAGCTGATGTAGCCCGTTCAATTCCAAACCCTGCCTGTTATCCTGAACTTTCCTAATGGCATATTCTAAAGCGAAGTTAAAAAGTAAAGGTGATAGTGCATCTCCCTGCTTTAGCCCGCAGTGAATTGGAAAAGGATCAGATAGAAACTGACCTATACGGACTCTGCTGTATGTTTCACTGAGACACATTTTAATTAATCGAACTAGTTTCTTGGGAATACCAAATTCAATAAGAATATCATATAATACTTCCCTCTTAACCGAGTCATATGCCTTTTTGAAATCTATGAATAACTGATGTACTGTACCCTTATACTCCCATTTTTTCTCCATTATCTGCCGAATACAAAAAATCTGATCAATAGTCGATCTATTACGCCGAAAACCGCACTGATGATCCCCAATAATTTCATCTACGTACGGAGTTAATCTCCTCAAAAGAATATTGGACAAAATTTTGTACGACGTCAACAAAAGTGATATTCCTCGAAAGTTACCACAGTTGGTTTTGTCCCCCTTTTTAAAAATAGGTACAATTATGGACTCCTTCCATTGTTCTGGTACAATTTCCTTTTCCCAAATAGCAAGTACAAGTTTATAAATTTCGCTATATAATGCACTTCCACCCTCTTGTATTAATTCTGCTGGAATTTGATCGATACCTGGAGACTTGTACTTTTTCAGATTTTCTATCGCAATTTCGACTTCTGAAAGCGTGGGTTCGGGTATAAATGGCTCAGCAGTTTGTATTTCATATCGTCCCGATCATTTCTATTTGGCCTATGTACATTTAGTAGTTGCGCAAAATAGTTTTTCCATCTGTTTAGGATTGATGGAGAGTCTGCAAGCAAGTGACCATTCTCATCCTTGATCACGTTTACCCTTGGCTGATATCCGTTCTTAAATTCCTTTATACCCTTATATAAATCTCGAATGTTTTTATTCTTACTATTTGTTTCTACCTCATTCAGTTTTTCCTTCAAGTAACCTCTCTTTTTATTCCTAAGTGTACGACTTGCTTCCCGTCTTTCATTGAAATAATTATCTCTCTTCTCAATAATAATAATAATAATAATAATAATAATAATAATAATAATAATAATAATAATAATCCGTGGTGCTACACCCAGTGAAGGGCCTAGACCGACCAGCCGGCTACTGGCCTCACGCCCACATGCCGAAGCAGAGGTGGACGATCATCCAACCAGAATGGAAGTATCGTGTGGTTAGCACGATGATCCCCCCAGTCGTTATAGCTGGCATTTGCAACCGGATTTCACTACCTATTATAGCTCCCCAAGTGCATCACGATGCTGGGTGGGCATCGGTCCCATACACTGGCCGAAATTTCATGAGAAAATGTCTTCCCCCATGAGGACTCGAACCAGCGCGCATTCCATAACACGAGACCTAGGCAGGATGCCTTAGACCTCGACGCCACGGCACGGGACCTAGTGGGAATTATGGATATATTATTTATGTAGTAAAATCCCCTTTATTTCACGATATAATAAAATAATGTACTAAACAAAATATTAACAAAGAAATTAAAAATTAGCTGATCTCAGGTTCGAACCTGGGTTCAATTACACCACGGTCTTTGACATTGCCATTACCCTACAGACACCTATTTCTAGTATATTGGTTGAATTACTCGTACGTGCTAGGATTGGTTTGTATTGTATTTATTCATTCCCTGTACAATCTATTACAGATTATAGGTTCGCCATTAGATACAAACACAAAAAACACACACACGTTTCATGTTTGGTGCCTATTATATTTAATTTTGAATTCTTAAAAAGTAAACAAAAATATGTTTCATGCCATATCGTTCCTAATTTGCGTAATTTTAAATTAATATTTTTTATTGTCTTGATGTAAATCACCAAACAAGGTATGGAATAGTCCTCGATTCTGTCTTTCCAAAACTAATGGATGGATTCAAACTCTTCTTCTATTTTTACGTCTATTCTTTCTCCGTATGAGCAAATTTACCAAAAGTATATCTCCTTCTACGTCCATGTTCACTGGAAAACTGAAAAATTCTCTACAAAAATTTAGCAGCGCCACTAACACGCCACTAAAAGTGGCCTGATCCTAGTGATAGAAATATGAACTAAGGAGCAGATCAGGTAACTAAGAAATATCTGAGTGCAGTGTATTCAAACATTACCGAGTCTATATTAAACATTATTCTCACACAAAAGTCACTTGAATAATATAATTTTACTTGTTTCGTCAGGTTTGTTGACGGATTTCTGCAGCCTCGCCTTAAGTTGCTTTCATTCTTTATGCTCTAATTTTCTGCACCTATCTGTTTCCTTCTGTCCTCATATTGCCGTGTTTATAGCATTTCTTTTTCGATGTGGATTCACAATCACACTTTCTCACTGTTATATAACTTATAATTATAATGCGGCCATGCCACTTCAAATAATGTTATTCTTTTGACCTTGAAATTAATTTTTTAATCTTCATTTCCTTCTGTTAGGTTATTTTGTTTTATCCACAAGTGGAACTTTTTAGAGCACTTCCATAATATACATTTAAAATTATGAATGTTTGCATATAACATAACCTCAATGGACAATACTATAGTGAATGCTGTAAGTACAATTTTTTTTCCTTTTGTGGCTGCTAGTGCGACTTGTATAGTGAGCTGGCGAGCCTCCACAAATTATGAATTATATTGGAAGATCTACAGAGGTGTGAAAATTATTAGAATAATCTTAATTTTAATGGTTTTTTAATAGTTCCTTCACAAATATTCACTGAATTGATTAATATTGGTATATAATATTACTATACTGATGTAGGATATATTTACTACTAACAATGCCGGAAAGCATTGTTGTACATTGGTATTTTTCTTATTTTACAATTGTTATGGGAATTCAGAAATTATTATATTATGTTGGCGGAATTGGAAACATAAAAAATTAATTAAGAAATGCTTGAAACAAATTGTTCTTTGCGTTTACATTGTTGTGAAGGTTCAAATGAACGTATACATCTGTTTTGTGCATATAATGTTTTATGTTTCCAATTCCGCCAACATAATATAATAATTTCTGAATTCCCATAACAATTGTAAAATAAGAAAAATACCAATGTACAACAATGCTTTCCGGCATTGTTTGTAGTAAATATATCCTACATCAGTATAGTAATATATACCAATATTCATCAGTTCAATTAATATTTGTGAAGGAACTATTAAAAAACCTTTAAAATTAAGATTATTCCAATAATTTTCACACCTCTGTATTTCACTGTACAGTCATAATGGCATCCTCAAATAACCATTCGAATCCAGCTACAAAAACAAGTTGAACAAGCTTATGACAATTGCTGCGATACAAAATAAACCAACTCTATTCATGCCACAATAATTTCACAAAGAAATAGTTCAAACAATTGCGCAGTCAGTGAAATTATAGTTCTCTAAGATGTACACGAATATATGGGCTTATTACAGAGATCAACAAATATTTCAGTAGATGGACATAAGAATCAGAAACAATTGCACGTTGCGTTTGTTGCTATTAGCCTTTGTGACAGCAATATTGCAAGTTACAGAAAACCGGAATTGACTGAGTAAATAATCACCAAAATACAGCATTTTAACCATCGCATTTTAATATGCGAAATTTATCTAATGTTTTATCACATGGAGAGATTATGTAGCACAAAAATAATTGAGCTCAGTCAAGTACATTAATTAGTTATTTGATTTAAGTTAAGGCTGGTTCACAATAAACCGGGAATGGAAACAACGTGAACGAGAACAGAAATATTGTTAATATAAATGTATTTAAATGCAAACATTCACAATTAACTATTGTGAATACTCACATTTAAATATATTTATTTTAACATTACTTCCGTTCTCGTTCTCGTTTCCGTTCCCGGTTTATTGTGAACCAGCCTTTAACTATTATGCATGGATTTTTATAAATTTTCTGTATACTGTTTGGACTAAATTATTGTTAAATGACCCTGAACTAAAGAAGAGCTCTGTAGCCTGTTTCAAAATAAGTGTCAGTATTAATTTTCATCCAGAAACTGTGAAAAACTACAAAAATCTCCAAGACACATGGTTAGCACAAGAAAGAAAATCCTACTTATCGAAGTCATAACATTTTTATTTCGCTGCATACTAGTGAATTACAATACAATATATTCTTGCATGAAATAAGTAGAAGAAAGAAAAAGGCATAAATTGAAAATCAGTTATAATCCACACATTATTTTTTCTATTTTTAAACTCGTGAATAATTTTATAAACATGATGAAGACGATAAGCCTACCAAATGGGACACTTCATAACACTTGAATTTTAAAATCAGCGAAATATGATGGGCAGACGAACCAAGAAGGAAATTAATGGTTTAAACCTGAGATGAAATAATATCATACCAGTTTCTCAAATTGTATTTATGTTTTTAATAAAAAAAACTGATCATGTGCTTATAATGTGAGTAGAGAAATGCATTTTATAGAAGTGGACTATTAGACAAATGGCTGGAAGCTATGATTTTTCCATGCTGTAAACCTGGATTCATATCTCAGCAAATCCAAATGGAATTTGTCGTGGATAAAGAGTGTTTTGGTTAAGATTTCGTTAGACACTCTCATTTACCCTACCAATTCTACTACCTACTTTTCCTTCAATCAACATTAACCTGTTTTAAAGTAAATTTATCCGCATATTGTGAATTGGTGACAACATCTAAGCCAGTAAAGTAATATACAGTCAACAACTCAGCTCTGAAAGCTGAAATCCTGTGAAATGAAATGAGGGGCAGACAGAACTGTACCGAATACAGGTGCAGGTATACACTTACCGACAATGGTCTGTAAATATGATCATAAACCTTAACCTCACATTGTGCATCAATGGAATCTTCAATTTTTTAAAATAGGTATTAGGTAGTAAAAGAGGAATCATAAAGGAAATTTGGTTATGGTACTTTTAAACGTGAGTCTTACAATATAGTTGTTTTTGTCTGCTAATGCTCTAAATTTTGGATTTCCTCCATTTTCCATTCTAATGGTATAATAATAGAATGTCTTACTTTCATAGTAAATTATTTCTAACACTAAAAACATAAATTTGAAATGCCTTTTTCCAAAACGTTAGTTGAAAATTTTTAAACTAAAACTGATTTTGATATACAGTAGAATTCCTCATATCCGGAAACTGTGGGTCAAAACCAGTGCCGGATAACTGATTTTTCCAGGTAATTGGAAAATACGTTTATATGTTATGTAAAGACATACTGTACTGCACACAAACATTTTCTTCCATGTTGACATTTAGTAATTTTCATATATGTAGATATTTAAAAATAAAGTTTTTAAATACATACAATGTTTATTTTTAGTACTGAATACGATAATGTACATTCATCAGTTCATAATTTATTGCAATGCACAATAGCAATGATTTGAACCTCTTTAACATTATCTCTGTCTTCTTGTTTATATAAGCCTATACTATCTACCACTCCAATGAAACTTTTACGCACTGTGGGAATAGAGAATTTCACACTTTCCTATTTAGACTCGTTCAACACCCCTCCAAACGGGCGAGTTCAAGTGATAAATTTAAAGATATCGTCTCTGCAAATCAGCTTACTGATCTACAGGGACATAACAGGGTTTTCTATCTATGTTTTCACGTGTGAACAATGTAAAGAGTAAACAATATGCTGCATGTGCGATCCACAAAAACCACTCACATCTTCAACTCTTCCCTTTCACATGAATTACTTTTTTTTTTTTTGGCCTAGCTAAAAGTGTCGTTGTTTTGGAATTGCCGGTTATTTGGGTGCCGGATACGAGGAATTTTATTGTATATTAAAAAAATATTTTTGATTTTACAGCACCAAAACTTTTCGAACATGAATATTTATTCTCAATATGTCAAATTCGCATATGAATAAAAAAAATTTAGTGGAGCAATTGAAGAAAAAATGCTCCAATACTCAAGAGAGTGTATTAGTGCCAGGTTTCATAGCTGCTGATAATGAAAGCTGGGTATCAATATTTCAAAAGATATGATTTTAAATTGACTGTTATTTTGAACTATTGGAACTGTGATTGTCAAGTTATATATTATTATGTGTTCTCTAACAGTATATCTGATTTTTTGTTACAAGGTTAGAAATTCTAGTTTACATAGAATCTGACAAACTCTCAAGCATACACTCAGAAATTCTTTCATTTTTCGTTTTCAAACTGCAATTGCATAAATGTACACTTCATACACACACACAAAACCATGTATAACTGAAAGTCATTCAAAGTGATTTTTATCAAAATTTCAAGAGAGAATTGATTTGATATTCCAGCAATGAATATATAAGGCACTTTATACACTGCATAAAGACTCCAAATCTGGAAATTGACAATTATTGTTTAACTTCATAATGAGCATCAGCTACATTGGTCATATAGCATTCAGTACGAAGGACTCCATATACGCAAAGACTTATCCGAGTCTTATCTGTACAGACATCTGAATTAGATGATTGTCCATACACGCTCAGACTTATCTCCTAGACTTGTAGTTAACAAAGAAGTCACAAGAGGTCGTTGAAATCAATAATTATCCGTGTAGAAATGCGATCACTCGAGAAATACTATCCCTCCATGGTTCTATATTAACAGAAGTCCGTGAGGATAGTTTTTCAAATCCGTACTTTCACAGCTCGCTGCCATTTCACTACAGACAACTGCTTAAAATGGAAGAATGACGAAATCTCGACCACATGCTCGCAGTATCATTTGCTTCTATGTTTACTTCTTCTCCTGCTTAATTTGGGGAGAACTACAGTCGTAAAAATTTAAGCAGCCGCAGAACTCTGGAGACTTACCTTCAGTTTCCATACTTTTCACCCATACACGAGGAGATTTCCCTGTGAATTTAGTTTCTATAGAATTACCTCCAGGAAAGTCTCTGCTTGTATGGGACCCTTTAGGGACTAAGTTATCTCAAGGACTCAGTTTCTCGGAATATAATGAGAACCCTACTTAGGAATACAGGTGAAAACCTCAATAGTTGGATTGACAAAACAAGTGAAGCAACACAGCTTATGGAGAGTAATAATCGTAGTTGAAGCGAAAGCAAACTATTTGGAGGAAGATAATGTTTAGGTGAGGGGTTTGGACTTTTTCCATTGCTGGTTGTCACAATAAAAAATTAAGACACAACGTTTCGAAGGATGGTTCTCCCTTCGTCTTCAGGTGGAAGGAAGGAGAGAAAGGAAAAAACCTACTGTTGGGATCGTTACGTACAGCTATTCTGTATGACTGATCGATTGATTCCTGGCTTCGGTGGAGATTCTAATTAAGAAAAACCCGAAGTCATTAGCAGTATGTTGGCACTAAACCAAACGGAATAAAGAAGATGGGCGTGAAGTGGCTAAAAAATTGATGAAAGACACACAAAAGGAGGGGATGGGGAACTAAAAAATGAACAAGTGTTAAGATACCGCGATAGAAAATAAAAGAAAGATAAAAAAGGAAAAAACTAGTAACAAAGGACATGATAAAAAACTACTACTGCCACCTAGCCACCCATAAATATTCAATACAAGAGGAAGAATGCTGTCATCAACACCACGTAGACCATCTGGGGTCATCTGCACCATTAGACAACGCAACCTAGTGTTGCAGCTTAGTAGTTAGTAGTAATGTCTGTTACCGCAGGTAGTGAACTCTTTTCACTACCTTCCCCCACTCTTACTACTGTACTATTTTTCATGTTCACTTCCTGTTCTTCAGCCACTAAAGGCTTAATTCTTTGTGTGGTTTGCCTTTCGACAGGTTGTGTACCAAATTAAGTCAAAAGAAAATGTAACTGGAGATTAAGAAATTCCTACTGACATCAGCTGTAAATATATACAGTGAAACCTGTTCAGATCGGAACCTGAATAATCCGGAATCCTGTCTATTTCGGAACAATTTATTGGTCCCTGCGAAATGAATATGTATTATGTGTATTTTTTCCTGAATAAAACAGAAACTGTCCAACGCGGAAACGGAAACTCTCTGCTACTGTTCAAAACGGAAATAATATTTTGGACACACTACTTTAATGTAAACTATATTTTGAAACAGTATGTGCTTTCAAGGAATGTACGAAGTACGTAGGTCAGTAAGATAAAAACAAGTTTTCTTTGTAAAATTTGTGAGGGTGCGAGAGTGTGTTGGCCTGGTGGTCATAAATTTTATTACCCTATTGACTAGGCAGACGAGTCCCTTCAACGATGTTCAATTCTTCACTCCTGTATACTGTCATAGCTGGGTAGAACGCAAGTAGTGATTTCGTGATAAAAAAAAAGTTGTGTAAAAATGCTGCACTATCATTAATTGATTAAGTAAAAGTTATGGAGGAAAATGAGAAACGAAGAGTATGGCAAATAATTTGAAATTTATGAACGGAAAACTCAAAAAATACTTTCACTTTCAAAAATAAAGGTCGTATGATGAGTGAGTGGCTTGCGGTCAATAATGGTGACATGAAAGGAAACAGAAAACAACTGGTTACATAGAAATAAATGAACTGTTGTGGAAGTGGATTGTTCTTGCCCTTTCAAAGATCGTGCAAATTTCTGGACCTATTCTGCAAAGAAAACCCTTGAACTGGCAAAGAAATTAGATAATCCAGAATTCAAGGCTTGTAGGCTCCTAGCCCAATTAAATAATGTGCTGTGATATACAGTACAGTATTATAGTGTTAGATATTAAATTTAGTGCAATTAATAAACTTTATAGTGTTTAATGTGTGAGTTACGATACAATTTATACAGGAAATGAGATTTTCATCAAGATCATTCACCAATTAAATAAGTGACAGGAAGCTGATTTAATGTCAAGAGTGTTAAACGGAATATTTTGTAATTCTTACAATTTGCGGCATGCCATTTTATTTTTCATTTATACAGATGATAAAATATTCCAGTTTAACTTCACACTTGAATAACACGGAAACCTGTCCACAACGGAAAAAAAATTAGGACCATGTCACTTCCGTCTTGAACAGGTTTCACTGTATATTGCAGAAATATTAAATAAATGCCTTAACTTTCATACTATTAATCTTGCAACACTGCCACAACAAAGGTCCCCCCCCCCCCCGAGGGTTTGTCTGCTATTTAGTTCTGGATGCACTACAGTCTAATGGTTTATTGTACTCGCCGAGTTCCCTGTAATGTTTCCTGCTCTACAGTCTCATGAAACATATTTCAGCTTTAACAAGACGTCACACAGCAGAGACATCTGTCTCCATAGCACGAAACTTTGCAGAGCAAGAAACAAGTGACAGATAAATGTTGTCTGGGAGCCCTCTCGATCAAGGTCAAGGTTTTATTATACAAGTATTAAGACATGCAATTCCCAAAGGAAGTCCTGTTGAGTTTTTCGTTCTCTAAATTCCATCTACTGAAATATAACCTCACTTATACTGTTCTATTGCTATATGATGTTAGGTTATATAATTACGTTTCAGAACTGTTATCATACATCTTAAGGCTCATTCACAATGAAACTTAATCATAACGTAAGTGTTAACTTAAGAATATAAACGTTACGGTAAAATTAAGATCATTCACAATGGGAACATAAACATAACAGCAAACATACTTGGTAACCATGGAAACATAACAACGACGCCATTTCCTCATATTCTGTCGTATACTTCAGCGCTCCACGATTGTGTTCTGTTTGCAAATCACGTAAGCATAAGCATGAAAGTCTGGAGTTTGCAAACTTCCATGTTAACGTCTTAGGGTAATGTTTATGTCAATGCTTATGTGAATCATTGTGAATGATCCCATTTGGTAGCCTGGGCGCAAACTTCTGTGTTTATGTTACGGTTATGTTTAATTTTCATTGTGAATGGGCCATTATTGTACTTTCCATAATGTCGATCCTTTCTCGTCAACAATGTATATGTGTTCAACACCAAAAATGTTAGCCTTCTGGTACGAACAATATCTCTTTGAGCATCTTACAAGGTCAGGAATAAAAGTTTATAGTATACACGGTTAACTGCTGTGTGTATTATTGCAGTGAACTCTCGGTATGAAGTAAAATCAGACCATGGTGCCATTCAATAATCTAACTCTTCATAAATCATCCATCTTTGAATAGGAACATAAAGACAGGAATGCTGTGCTTTATAACCACAACATTGGCACAGCCACAAAGATCACAACAAAGAAAGATATTGTCACACTAAATCAAAACTGTGACATAAAACAGTTTATACCTCATCAAAAAACAGTCTTCCATAATTAAAACTGACTCATACAGATTTATTTCTGCTATCTAGACAGTTTTACAGTTATGACATCATCATGCTCTGCTGTTGTCAATGTTCTTCTTCTTCTTTTCGTCGTTATTACAATATTACTCCCTAATTTCGTTTCAAGTGATTGATTTTTCATCTGTTTAAAACAGTTTTGTACAAAAAGTATAGAATTATGATAATTACACCGCACAAAAATATTGTATACACAAGGAGCATTAATAACTTTGGACAATATTATTGTAAATGGTGAAAATCATAGGATATCTCACTTGACTACATCATCATCATCATCATCATCATCATCATCATCATCATCTTTGCCCCTATGTATTGGTCTGTGGATATCCCTAATGCATAAACAAATATATCAGAAGACCTCCAACTCAATGTATACAATCGAGAGGCTAATGAAATGAAAAGTAAATGTTATTCTACTATAGTAGTGGCCACTAAATCAGACAGGTGAGGAAAACTGTGCTGTCGTCAGATATGGGAACGACAAAGCAACAGATGGTCGAGAGTTGCTTATCTCTGCGCATTGATTGGCAATGCTGACCATGCAGTGCTGCCTAGTAGAAGTACAACCCCCTGTATGCCATGCAGGTCTGCCTGACCACATTCACTGTCATGCAGTTGTTGTCCTCGGACATCGACATCATCATCATCATCATCATCATCATCATCATCATCATCATGTGTCTAAATAACGATTATACAGATAGTGAAATGAGTAAAGACAGTGACTATGAAATCCTAAACTACCTTGAAATTAGAAACTGATTCCTGCTACATTGTAATTTAATGTAAACGTAATTTTTACAGTACTGGTAGTTTTTTTTTTTATCTATATTACACAACCCAATATATTGTATTTAAGGGAAAGTCGGAGAAAACCATTCAAAATACTGTGCTAGAGCTTCATTGCTGTTAGGCGTAATTGTGAAAAGGAGAATTCTTAAAAGACAAAATATAACAGAGCATTTTACCAAAACATTACGAAATATTAATGATTTAGAATATGAAATAGCAATGGTTAAAGGAAGATTTTATTAGAAAAAGAAGCATCATCTGCTAAGGAAGAGACTAGTGAAGTGCTTTGTATAGAGTGTGGCATTGTATGGGGCAGAAACATGGACATTACGACGAAGTGAAGAGAAGCGACTAGAAGCATTTCAAATGTGGATATGGTGAAGGATGGAGCGTGTAAAGTGGACAGACAGAAGAAGAAACGAAGCTATGTTGGAAAGAGTGGGTGAAGAATGAAAGGCAGAAAATAGGAAAGATTGGAGAATTCTGGGTTTGCAATGAAAGACCTGCCCTTGAGCAGAAACTACGAATGAATATGGAAAATAATTATACCGTTGAAATCAGCAGTCTTTCCTGAAGCTAGCAGCACAGTCTAGTATATACAGTCACGAAGCTTGAGTTGTTGAGAGTACAAGGAACAAAAGACTGTGCTGGTACTATTTCGTATTGTATGTGATGAGGCGATAGTAGCGATCCCAGTAGTTAGCAACTGTCTATGGATGCAAATTCCCTATGTATTGAGCTTCGTGACTGTATATACTAGACTGTGATAGTAGTGTGATTTGTTTTGTAATGGAGACAACATCAGGAGCTCGGGAGAGAACATACTGTCTCGTGCTCCGAAATGGTATGTTCAATCGACCATTTCTACGCCATTTACTAGATATCCTTGGCAACAGAGTAATTTCTTGACCTGCCTGATTTAATGGCCACTAGCTAGTATTGTCAGATCATCGGATCTGTGCCCCCTGTAAGACATGTGAACTGAACCCTAATTCCTTCTCAGCCTTGGTAATTCATTTCTCTCCCTGCATTCCTATCTCTCTCCCTTTCTCTCCCCCACTACTCACAAAGTTGAGCCTTCTTGCAGGACAATTTATTTGCACTTGCAGTCCAGTGTTGTCAACTCAACATGAATACTGTAGCACGGAGTGGCGAAAGAAATATTATTAAGCAAGTACGTAATAGCATTTTGAGGGTGAAGAGAAACAAACAGGTCAATATCTCCTTCCTATAAATCAGGCAACGAAAAGAGCAACTGGAATTACAGGTGAGGCTTATTTTATTTCAATTGATTACGTATTAAAATTACTTACTTAACTAATACTAATACACGTTATGTAATTTATATAGGCAGGTCAGAGCGCCTAATAAAGAAAATCTGGAGAGAGGAAGTCTGTGTAGCAGATGAAAAGTTAGAATCACCAGGGAAGAACAGACCAAGGAAACCTTTAATTCTTGTAGAAAAAAAAAAAAAGTTATGTTTTATTTAACGACGCTCGCAACTGCAGAGGTTATATCAGCGTCGCCGGATGTGCCGGAATTTTGTCCCGCAGGAGTTCTTTTACATGCCAGTAAATCTACTGACATGAGCCTGTCGCATTTAAGCACACTTAAATGCCATCGACCTGGCCCGGGATCGAACCCGCAACCTTGGGCATAGAAGGCCAGCGCTATACCAACTTGCCAACCAGGTCGACAATTCTTGTAGATGATATGAACCGATGTATATTTTAAGAAAAAAGATGCAAGAATTTTATACCGTGTAGAAAGAAGTTCCAACATTGAAGAAATCATTCAAGGTTGTGAGAGAAGCAATAATTTCCAAGGTTGGAGAGAAACGCTAAGGAAAGTGATTCGAGACATGGAATTTAGGTTTTAAAAATGTAGAAATACAAGATGTATTTTGATTCAAAGAAATGATATTGTAGCATGGAGGACTAGTTATTTGACACCGTTTGACGGAAGTTTGGCAACATCCCTATTCGGCAAGGTTCGTGGCCTGCTGTTTGACGTGGTGGGAGGAAAGCGGGTGGAATGGGGTGAGTAGAGGCGTTAACTTTTCCAAGAACGACGACAGCGCTGAAGGGGCACAGATCCGATGGTCCGACAATATTGTGAAAATATCCGGAACTACATAGCATGTTACAGTCTGATCGATATTAACAGGTATCCATTACACCCTTCGTAGAATCAGGGAGAATAATCGCAAGTTATGGGCCTTGCCACTGGAGAAAAAAAATCTTATATGTAAAGCATAATTATATCATAATTGTAGTACTGTAAAACATTAGTATTAATAGTACATCTTAGTAAGAAAGAATTATTTCCATTCATGGCATATATTAGTCGTTTCTGCACTTTACTCACAGACTCCAGAGTTCACTGCAGGTCTACCATACTTTCCTGTTGTTATGTATTGTAGTTTGTAGTCAAGCTTGCGAGAGAGCAGTAGTCTGCCCTGCTGTGTTACCGTCTTCTCACTATTCCATCTCTTTTCATAGGCCATTCTTACATTACTTCAGACCTGCGAAAAAGAAAATTTCGTATCAATAATTGATTAAATGGCCATCTTACTCGTGTTAATTATGTAAGCATGTGCGGCTTACAGCTGTTTCGGTGTTTCTTCACACCATCCTCAGAACCTACTAGATCTCGGCGTCATCTCGAACTTCTCTGCCTGTTGTGTGGGTGCGTTTGATTGTTGAAAAGTGGAGTCAAATAGTGTGTGTGTGTGTGTGTGTGTACTGAAATTGATCTGTGTGTTGAGAATTTGATCTGGGTGTGTTTTAGTGTGTTTGTATATTTCGTATTGTTCTAGTGTGTTCAGTTTTTGGTTCTTGGGTTGTATGTGTAGGATTTCCATGTCCGCATTTATGTTATTGTATGTATGGTTAATTGGTTATGTGATCGGTGTATGTAGATGTATTGTGTCCTCTGGTTATTGCTTTACAGAAATGTGTTCTTTGTAGCGTGTTTGGAATGATCTACCTGTCTGTCCAATGTAGAACTTGTCGCAACTATTACATGTCATACATTATTACATGTGAGTCTGTATACGCCTGTGTGCTCGTATTTATTTGTCTGTGTTGTTTGTGTGTTGAGATGTCTTTGTAGTGTGTTTTCTGTTCTGTATGCTATGTTGTATTTCTGCTTTCTGAATGAAGATGCGATCTTATGTGTGCTTTTGTTTTCATATGTTAGTGTGATGTATTTCTTGTGTTCTTGTGTTTGTGTTGTGTTTGTTAAGTTTTTGTTTTGTCTTTCTTATGATGTTGTCTATTATGTTTGGATTGTAACCGTTTTCTTGTGCTATGTATTTGATTGTGTTCACTTCTTTGTTGGCTCATGGGTATGTTGAGTAATCTGTGTACCATTGTCCTGAATACAGCATGTTGTATGGAGTGGTTAGATGTGTTGTGTATGTGTGTGGTGGTGGTGGTTGGTTTTCTTTATATTTTGAAGAACAGAACAGAAAACACACTACAAAGACATCTCAACACACAAAAAACACAAACAAATAAATACGACCACACAGGTGTATACAAACTCACATGTAATAGTTGCGACAGTTTCTACATTGGACAGACAGGCAGATCATTCCAAACACGCTACAAAGAACCATTAAAGCAATAACCAGAGGACACAATACATCTACATACGCCGATCACATAACCAATGCTAACCATACATACAGTAACATAAATGCGGACATGGAAATCCTACACATACAACCCAAGAACCAAAAACTCAACACACTAGAACAATACGAAATATACAAACACACTAAAACACACCCCAATCAAATTCTCAACACACAGATCAATTTCAGTACATACACACTATTTGACTCTACTATTCAACACTTTTCAACAATCAAACGCACCCACACAACAGGCAGAGAAGTACGAGATGACGCCGAGATCTAGTAGGCTCTGAGGATGGTGTGATGAAGCACCGAAACAGCTGTAAGCCGCACAGACTTACATAATTAACACGAGTAAGTCCGCTAGTTAATCAATTACTTATATTCAAGTGTTAAAAGTAGTGTAAAAACAGGGTGTCTTGATACACTTGGGGGTGACTTGATACGTTTTGTAGGTTGATGTTTCGAAACGAAACTCAACCTACAAAACGTATGAAGTCTCCAGGATATAAAATGGGGAGTCTAGACACGCTGGGGGGACTTTATACATTTGTAGGTTGATGTTTTGGTTCCAAAACATGAACTTACGAAATGTATCAAGTCCCCCCAGGTGTATCAAGTCACCCCTTTTTACAGTAGGCAAGATTCAAAATGGATTTAGAGATATGTGAAATAGAGAAAAAGAAGTATGAGAAAGACCTCCTTACAGAATATTTACTCGCCTGCTCACATGGACTCCATCTGTTCCGTCAGTTCCAGGATTGGACTCTCACATACAGGCTGCATGGGTGACACAATGGGTTGCCAAGGGAGACTGCTAGTTGTCAGGTAGGAACCTGCTGCTGGTGCTGCAGATATCTGAAGAAGAACACTCAATGACTAGGTGCTCTCTTGCTGGAGAAACAACGCTTGTCGGCACGTGCTTTCTGTTAATGAATAGCTATTGATATCACTTGCATGTATTGCTCAGTCAATAAATTATTCAGAACTGAACTGTCTAATTTATGTACAGCAATGAAACACACATGAAAGAATTTGGACTTTCAGTATTTATGATGACATAAATCGAAATTCTAACTACATTATTAATATTTCCGTCTTGCTTGATGGGGACTATCAGCCTAAGGTATTAAACATTTTTAGTGACACATTGTCTAAACTATTTCATTTGGCATTTTTTTTAGTATGGTAATAGTACATTATGCAAAGAGTCTATAATGGTAGTAATTAAGACGCGAGTATGTTTATGAAATGAGCGCAAGCGAGTTTCATAATTTTCATACGAGCGTCTTAATTATCATTATAGTGAAGTTTCATACCACTTTTTATGCTCGACCATATTGATTTTTTTCGGCAATTGGTGAAATGAATTTGCGGGAATGTGCTTTGTGAAAGGCTGGAAGATGACGGTGAATTGATGTTAATTTGTGTGTTGTTTTTTTTCGACTGAGTTTAATATTGTCTAATCTCGCGCTAGTTGTCTTTCGATTGCATATCCGAGAATAATCGATACTTGCGGTTTCATATTGCTACAGTGATATTTTCTGATTGGTGGAACACCTGAACTTTAATGAATAGGTGTACTTTAATGAGGTCCATTAAAGGGCTGCTACCAGGTGTATAATTACTACATTTCGACATGGTCGAGCATAAAAGACTTTAAAATTATTTGGGCCCATTTCGAATAAATTATTGCATTGTATAATTTTGGCACAAGAACTCAAGTAATATCATACTGTTACTGTATATCTAATTTGCATAGCACTTAATAGTTGAATTGACTCATACATTTCGAGTATGTAGGTACAATAACAAACATTAGACAGGCAAGAAATGATAATTTCCTACCCGAGTTTATGTTACTGTAAGATACAAATCTGATAGCACATTGAGAATATAGTGCTATAATTCCTGAAAAATAAATGTTCATAGGGTTACAAACATTGATATTGTAATTATTTATTTATTAATTATTATTTTTTCTGAGTCTCGACAAACCATTGCAGATCGGCCCCATGCTGACTGGAACTGTTCTTCTCGAAATACCAGGAACATGTAGTTGAGTTGCAGGTATACTATTGCAGGATAGCCTTCAAATCTTTATATAGGAAGTTAGATAAAAAAGTCATAATAAATTGTAAAGGGCATAATTATTTATAATTTGGGCAGCATATAAATGGGATAAAAATTTATATAAATGCATAGGCCACCTATACCCTATTCCTTGAATCCATCATTCCAGAAACGGAACATAGGTTACAGACTTATTTGCTGACAGGGGGCAGAGGGACAAGTGTTAAGCTCATTGCCTCAATATTAATACATTTTCTTTAATATGACCTATTTATATTTCAATTTGTATAATCATATATTTATTTATTTATTTTTTTTTTGTAAAATGCAAGGGTCCAAGGGACCTGGTATTTTTAATAAAATATCTTAAAACTAAAAAAAAAAAGCCTCAAATGCCATCTAGTATGCAACTAAGGTATTACTAGGACGCAAGAGAAGAGGAATTTTGTCCACAGATCTTTAGACTTGGAGATCTTTAACGTGCCAGAAAACTCCAACATGGGATACACGATTTAAAGTCCCTCTTGGAGGACTTGCACTCTGGGTTTTTGCGTCCTGAAAAACCCATTAATCCCAGCCAGGTTTGAACCTGCATACCTATATCCTATACCCTAATAAAAATATAAAACTTTTGGGTTATATGTAACGGACATTAATTTTTACTTAATCACAGGTATATGTAGGGCATTAAAATTTATATTAATAAAATATATTCTTTATATTTTAAATTATCATATTGCACAGTTACATTTATGCAATGGTGATATTCAAAAAGTTTAACAACCAGTTTTCTCATGTGTACCTATGTTAAACATATATGGTAATGTCCATGATAATTGCAAATATTACCTAGAATTAATTTAACAATCAATTCATCTGAACCAGTGCAAACTGACCGAATATCACCACTGCATAATTATGTCAGTCTTTTGTTTAAAATTATTTTAACTATACAAGGGAAATTTTACTTGATCCTCTAATACCTTTTTTTATATATATAAAAAAAATTGTTGACAACCTAATCTTCCAGACATTTCTAGACAAAATTTTTCCCGCAACAATATTCTGTAAAACAAAATTAATATAATCTAGAAATCTCAACTACAAATTACCTTTTACATTTTAAACTTTATGGTTGTTCTTCCCTTTCCTGGGGGAGTAGAAATTTATTGTAATAAATATTAACAATACCGGTACAATTTGTTAATTCTGAAATCCAAATATTCACTGTGCAAAGATACCTTGATCATTTTAGTAATTTAACTGAACATGCATGTGTATTACGAGTATTAAAGTTCATACTCCAAATTGTGTCTATTGACAACTGATTCCATTATTGTTGTTGTTTAGTCAACTGTCCGAAGACAGGTCTGAATCTCACAAATGATACCAAGAAGGCACTGCTTATGAGGCAACTAGGCCAGGAGATACTGGGGTAGGGTGGCCATTCCTTTCCCCTTCTATTGCATACATTGCTGACTAGCTACATTACACTAGTCAGATTTCAGATGTGATTTCATTATACTGTAATATACAAAATATCATTAATGTTTTAAAATAAATAGAGATTAATATTTTAAAATCGGATATGAATAAGATGTATACAGATCTTTAAAATGCCATTTTCATGAACTTGCCAAAAAGCATTTTCTACATAACTACTTCAGCAAAATACACATGCAAATAAACACTCCCTAGATAATATCCAGAAGCAAAACTCTAACTAAGCACTAAATAAAAACCAGACTGGTACTCAAGCAATCTTTAATGATTATAGAAAAGAGCAAAAAATACTAAAAGTGTACAAATGGACTGAAATGAACTACAAAATAAAGCTACATACCAACGTTTTATAATTCCTACTAAACCATTCCAATTGAATAATTAAAAAAAATGTATGACCAGGGACGTAGAAGTACAATTCATTGTATGTTTCAAAATCTATTCCAGTTTAAGTCTTGCAGGCAGAATTACTTAGGTTTCTTATGCATATGAGAGATATGTAAAGGTCACTAGTATATAGGAGACCAGATCAAAATGTTTAAAAGCGACATTTGAAGAAAAAGAGTGGGACAGTTTGAAAAAAAAAAGTCTGACAACACATTAAATTCCTTTTCATTCACTGAGAACAATAAAAACAATAGGTAAACACAGTACCAAAGCTATTCACTGTTATTAGTCTTACAATTTCATTGTTCATATTTCTGTGAAGAGGAAATGTCCTTCAGTATCTTTGGGGATTTCAATAAATAGCTGTGAAATTATTTACATATAAAATGCTTCAAATTATATTGTACTGTTAACAATACCCTTTACTGCTTCTACTGATAGTCTGTTCCTTTCATCTGACCACTGGGTATTGATTAGTGAAAATACACTTTCGACATTGGCATTATGTGCAATTAAAAAAAAAAAGAATTGACATTTATACAACAAAGTTTGGAGTGTATCATCAGTGGAATTAGTGATAGCGAGATGGTATTTGGCGAGTAAAGTCCGAGGATTCACTGTGGGATTACCTGTCATTCACTTTACACTTAAGAAAAATTTGGAAAAATAAACTAACACTATAATCAACTTAAGAGGGATTTCAACCCATTCCCAAGTCTAGCTCGCTAACTCCTAAGTTTTGTCAGTTGACGACAAAGTTATTGTATCTACTGTAAATACAGGGTCTTTCATAAGTAACTGATTTACGATTTTTGGCTTCGTGTTGTACATTAGTAAGAACATTTTCCAGTGTCGTACACTCGATTTGGTTACATGTTTGCCTGTAAGACGTCGATCTAATCACAAATATGTCCATTAAATTTGTAGTGTTTTTGTAAATTTGTAGTGTTTTTTGTGTAAATTTGTAGTGTTTTTTGTAACGCAGTTTTACTCCTGGTTGAGTGTTAGAGAAGGTTGTATGGCCTTAACTCTGCCAGGTTAAATAAATCATTATTATCAGGGAACGGATTTATATGGACTAAAAATATATGAAATATGTAAATATATATGTAGTTATTTTTACCAAAATATGGAATTAAATATGGATTTTTACCAAAATATGGAATTAAATATGGACTTAAAATTATAAAAAAATGACTATGTACGTTAAATATTGGTACATTTTAATCAAACTAAACAAAAAATATAATGGACGTACCTTATCTTCCAATGTAGTTTCAACAAAACACAATTTTTATTGTCTGTTACCATAACAATAGGTTACAAACATTTCTTTCAAGTGCTGAAAAGTGAATCTTCTTCTATTGTCTCTGAGGATAGATTTATACTGACTAAAAGAGCGTTCGACGTCACAAGAAGTAACTGGTACATAATTCAATTTCACAATGTCTGCTGGGGATAAGTCCAAGTTAATCTTCACTGTTGATTCACCACTCATCACAGCAACAACCTTTTGTAGTTCTTCATATCCAGGGTTTTTTGAAAGTACAGTGTCCACCTTAGCTCTTACTGCATCTGCAACTTTACCTCTACCACGATTCAGTTGTTCCACAGTACTATTTATAATTTCAAAACTTTCAGATAGTGAAAGGTGCCTATTTTGGAGACTTTTGAGCGTTTTTATGATGCATGAAAATGTATGCTGAATGTGAGCTAAGTCATTCTTCACACTTATGTCACAGGTAACTGTTTTCGCAGTATCAATTGAGACTGCATCTTCAGAGTCCAATGCAAGGAGAACATTGTTAATAGAGTCTATATGTTCGGCATAATATTCAACTGCTTCTAGCCATGTACCCCATCTAGTTAAAATTGGCTTTGGTGGCAATGGAATTTCAGGGTACATTTCTTTCAACACGTTAACTCTACTGGGAGCTTTGAGAAATACTTTTTTCACTGATGAAATCAACAAATCTACTTTAGGGAAATTGTCTCTGACCACTTCTGCCACACGATGAAATGCATGCGCCACACAAGTAAAATGAGTCAATTTAGGATATACAACAGATAATGCTTGTCCAGCTTTGACCATATAAGGGGCAGCATCGCTAATAAAGAATAACACATTATCGTACATAATACCCTTTGGCCACAGGATACCCATAGCTTCGTTGAACAGTTTAACTATAGTTTTGTTATTGCACTTTTCTAGAACATCACAATGTAAAAGAATTCGTTCAGAATATTGTTCACTTAACAAACCGATAACTACATTACCAACAAGTCTACCTTCTTTGTCGGGAGTCTCATCAATGGAAACCCAAATTGAACTATCTTTAATTTCATCTCTTATCTTCTGTATTGTCTCATCGTAGATGGATGGAGCATACGTCTTCCTAAGTGTTGACTCATCCGGGATTGTATGTTGAGTATATTTTTCAAGGAATTCCCTGAAGACCTTATTCTTTAGTTTGTAGAGAGGAATATCAGCAGATATGAGAGAACGGCACAGGTCGATGTTAAACTCAGATCTTACATTCGATGTTGTTGGTTGTGTTAAAAACAATTGTCTCTGCTTGGAATTTAGTTGTTTATTGGCCTGATGTTTACTAGTTGTAATGTGTTGTTGCACCAGGAACTTTTGTGTAGATGATACTGCACACTGACACAAATTACAAAATAATATTTTATTGTCAGTTGATAAACCATCTTCTTTAAATTCTGAAATGTAACTTGTTAGTTTTGATTTTAAATTGACTGAATGACGTACTTTTGGCATATTTACCGTCTTTATAGTATGATTTACAAAACTGAACCTATGTGTACTCTGACTGGCATTTAACTGTTGAGCTGCACAACTGAAGTCTGTTAAAAATTTTAAATTAAATTAATACAGTTTTGTAACTTACTTTCCCATTGTTGATAGGACTGCTAATTTTCAAATAACTCTGATGTTAAAGGGATTACTGAACATGTGTTTAAATCTCTATTGTTGAAATGTATTTTTAAAAGTTAATGGAATTTTGTTTTGTTTTATTGTTAAACCTAATATAATATGGACTGTTTTATATGAAATATGGAAAATATATGGAAATTAACGAAAATATGTACTAAACTCTAAAATATGGAAAAATATGGAAAATAAAAGTAGGATTTTTCAACCCTACACATTGTGAAACATAAAGATAATGCAAAATATAAATTATATTAGCTTTATAAGTAAATATGTATTTACATATAAATCCTTTCCCTGATTATTATTATTAATATTATTATTATTATTATTATTATTATTATTAGAAAGCACTATCTCTAGTCCATGCGTCTTTGCATTGGTATAAAAATGAACAGCACGAGATGTTCGAATCTTGTTTAATGAAGTGTTTTCTAAATGGTGGATCAGTCATGCAGGTCCAATTACTTGGCCGCCACGATCTCCAGACTTAACTCCACTGGACTTCTTTTTATGGTGATTTGTTAAGGATCACGTGTTTGCAGATAAGTCTCGCACCATCTCAAAATGGATGGAAAGGATTGTGCACATGATACAGATGGTTTCTCCTGAAATGCTCTTGTGGGTGCACGAGGAGATGGTCTGTCGCTTGCATTTGTGTATTCTTCGGGGTGGCAAACTTGAGAATTTTGAGGTATAAGTAGTGTAAATTCATTGCAATTTATCAGTAAGAACTAGCGGACTTACTCGTGTTAATTATGTAAGTCTGTGCGGCTTACAGCTGTTTCGGTGCTTCATCACACCATCCTCAGAGCCTACTAGATCTCGGCGTCATCTCGAACTTCTCTGTCTGTTGTATGGGTGCATTTTATTGTTGAAAAGTGTTGAAAAGTGGAGTCAAATAGTGTGTGTGTACTGAAATTGATCTGTGTATTGAGAATTTGATCAGGGTGTGTTTGTATATTTCATATTGTTCTAGTGTGTTGAGTTTTTGGTTCTTGGGTTGTATGTGTTGGATTTCCATGTCCGCATTTATGTTATTGTATGTATGGTTAGCATTGGTTATGTGATCAGCGTATGTAGATGTATTGTGTCCTCTGGTTATTGCTTTAATGTGTTCTTTGTAGCGTGTTTGGAATGTCTGCTTGTCTGTCCAATGTAGAACTTGTCGCAACTATTACATGTGAATTTGTATACACCTGTGTGGTCGTATTAATTTTTGTTTGTGTTTTTTGTGTGTTGAGATGTCTTTGTAGTGTGTTTTCTGTTCTGTACGCTACTGTATGCAATTTATCGTAATTTGTGTGTGTTTTTTTTTTTTTTAATTTCATAGGGATAGTTTCATTCATCTCAACATAGAAAAGTGGAGATTTTTGGTGGGCAAAAGCGTAACCAAATCGAGTGTACGGTACTGGGAAAGGTTCTTATTAGCAGAGATGTACAACACAGCCAAAAATCGTAAAAATTAGTCAATTTTTTTTCCAGTGATCACTTACTTATGAAAAACCATATATATGAAATGGACCTTATAGCATTACTTTCCACTTCAAAAAAGCCATGCCATATATTTTTATCACTCTTAATACTGTAATCCACTGGCCTCTGTTAGCCTTGGACAGCGAACCCACAATGTGAACCTCAGTTCTAATTACAAACAAAAGATAAACAGTCAGTCAACCAAGATAACTTGATCGAAAATATAACAAACATATATTAAAATTTATAGGATTGAGGTTAAGGTAGAATAACAAATCGATATCTCGATAGTTGAACATATAATTTAATAACAAAATGGTGATATAATAAAGTCTGTGCTCTCGTGCAGATCATCACTGTGAGTTTACGTTAACAGTGCAAATAATAATAACAGTAACTTAATTGTATTAATAGCAATAGTAGCAGTAATAATAATAATGATAATAATAATAATAATAATAATAATAATAATAATAATAATAAAACAATCATATTACAAAGCTGCAAACATAACATGCAATGTGGCATGACCCATGAGGCAGCTTCTTCATGATGACGTCATGTCACTTCGTTTACGCAGTTATGTCAATGGCACAACAAAAGACATACACCAATCACTGTCTTGGATTCGATATACTGGTAATCATTAGTAAACTAGAGCGATGTCTCTTGTAACAACACAATACGAGATTCATGCATTGCACAAGCTGAGCTTCAACTAAAGAGCTCATCCTCATTTCATGTCCTTGTCATCAATTTATTTGGTAACTTAAGTTTTACACTGAAGTTCTGAAAGTTTCATCTGTAATTCTTGCAGAGCACCACTGAGATTACACTTCATACCCACTGACATTATCAGAGTTCAACTTTTTACAACTCTATATCTTGTATCGTAAAGATGACTAGATTTCTCTCCTAGACTAAGTAGAATTAATGGTGGCTTGCACTATGTAGTAGATTACAGATGTAGTGTAGCACAAGAATAGTTTGGAAATGATTTGGGCAGAGATCATTATTTTGATACCGGTAAATAAGAAATGTTAAGTCCCCAACTTGCCATTGGTATTAACTTGTACCCCATAATAGTTCATGCCTGCAAATAACTACTGCATCGAATGATGAAGAATGAGTGGAACGGAGAAAAATTCTCTCCAGCACCAGGATTTGAACCCGGGTTTTCAGCTCTACGTGCTGACGCTCTATCTCCATTCCATTCATTCTTCATCATATGATGACGCAGAATTTCTGCATGAAAATATCATATGTACTTTGGTACATTGCTATAATATATGATATGCGAAAATAATCGCTTAAGGGGAGAGGATGGTATTTTTTGGTGAAAAATGAGTAATTTAAAAAAAAAAAAAATTTTTAAATACTCTGTGATATGTGTGGAATGCATAGCATAACATTTTGTGGGTATTTGTGCCCTTATCGGATGTTGAGTCGCCATTTTTATTGTTGTTTCCGGTAAATTAAATTAAAAAAAAAAGTTTTTCTTTAAAATACCCTTTGATATGTATGGAATGCATTGCATAACATTTTGTGGGTATTTGTGCCCTTATCGGATGTTGAGTCGCCATTTTTAAACTTCCTACATTATGGATTTTTAAATCACTTGCCCATTTTTATTGTTGTTTCCGGTAAATTAAATTAAAAAAAAATGTTTTTCTTTAAAATATCCTTTGATATATGTGGAATGCATTGCATAACATTTTGTGGGTATTTGTGCCCTTATCGGATGTTGAGTCGTCATTTTTAAACTTCCTGCGCTATGGATTTTTAAATCACACGCCCGCTTTTATCGGTTTCCAGTAACTTCATTTTTTTGCTACATTGTCAGACAAAAATAGATATAATTTCTAAACTATTAAAGATACATGCATGAAATTTAGAACACACACATTCTTTAGACTATTAGGAAACTTTTCTCTGTAACAGAATTTTGTTAATTGATTTCATTTTAAAAATACGTCCATTTGTTTGCAAGAAAGGAAATCAGAAAATTATTATTAAATTTTAATTGTTTATTTTACAAACGTAGGGACTAATATCAAAATTCTGTTACAGACAGTTTGTAGAACATGCTTTTGCAAATACATTGCAAAAAACTGTTTGAATCTATCTTTAAAAATGGTTTAGATATATCGGTTTTAGTACAATCCTGCATTGGGTATATTTTTTTTCAAATTTGGGCCCCCAAATAATTTTTTTTCAAAATATTTTTATTTGGTTGAGTTGTCACAGCTATGAGCTCTCTACATACAAACAATTAATATTTTACACCAAATAGGAAAAAAGTTTTAAAAAATACCATCCTCTCCCCTTAACGTGATTTAAGACAGCGCTTATACCGTCGGATCCCAGCCACTCAGTCACTCATAAGAGTGCACCTCTGTACACAGTGTGTACATTGTGCCACTGTCACACATCTGTGACGCATGAGGGTTGGCCACTAGAGGGAACCTACAAGGTGGAACTTAAATTGAGAGGATTCTGTCTGGCATCGGAATGGGAATCCGGTGTGGCTTAGTGGATAGAGCGTCAGCACATAGAGCTGAAAACCTGGGTTCAAATCCCGGTGCCGGAGAGAATTTTTCTCCGTTCCACTCATTCTTCATATGATGACACAGAATTTCTGCACGGAAATGTCATATGTACTTCGGTACATCGCTATAATATACTGCAGTGAAACCGTACCGGTACCTGTCACAGTGCAATTGTTGCAAATGTGTTGCAACAGTGGACTTTAGCAATGCTGGGTGTTTATCATTACCATACCGGTAATTTATTAATAAATTAACTTATCTCTGCAAATCAAGAAAAATAAATGAACTGTATTATGACAATGAAACTAAATTCGTTTTCGATGTCAGTATGTTGCTGAACAATAAATATCAATAAATTTCAATTCTGCAACGTCTAAACTTTGTGTTATTTTCGTCATAAAAGCAAATAGCGTTGGTGATATGATAAACAATTTATTTATTATTTTTTTTTTATTTTATTGGGTTATTTTACGACGCTGTATCAACATCTAGGTTATTTAGCGTCTGAATGATATGAAGGTGATAATGCCGGTGAAATGAGTCCGGGGTCCAGCACCGAAAGTTACCCAGCATTTGCTCGTATTGGGTTGAGGGAAAACCCCGGAGAAAACCTCAACCAGGTAACTTGCCCCGACCGGGATTCGAACCCGGGCCACCTGGTTTCGCAGCCAGACGCGCTGACCGTTACTCCACAGGTGTGGACTTGATAAACAATGAATGCATATTGTTCAGTTGGAAATAAACCATTTCTTCGCATTCAGTGATTTACCAGTAATGGCTACTGTTTGAAATATTAGAAACTCGATAAAAAAAATACTGTAGCATGGGCTATACATTCTTAAAACAGCAAATTTTCAGAATATTTTTCGGTGCAAGGCACACCTCTCTGCTCCCCCCCCCCTCCTCCTCCAGATATTCAAGTAGTTATGAATTCAAGGTCTCCTAACCTACCCATAATTCATTGAGGCCATATTATTGCTATTATACTTCAAAACATCAACATGGATGGAACTTCTATGCATCTAAGCTTATTTTGGTATGTATGAAATGATGTTACTGAATATTAAGTAATATTACTTCGAAGATAGTGTAAATATATTCTAAAGATACAAAATGATATAAAATGAACAACATCCATTAATACAAGTGGTAGAACATGACACTTTAATCAATAGAGTTACAGTTAAAATAATATGTTTTCTAGAGAAAGAAGATATTGCACTATCAGCTAGGCCTATTAACTTTTGATTATTTACAATGTTTGGGAAAAAGATATCTTCATTAATTATTTTCTGGGATGCACAAAGAATACTGCTAGTGAAGTACAGTAACTTTCTCAGTTACGCCTACTGTAAAGCATCTGTCAGTTTTCAATGAAGAATCTAACAGAAATGCAAGGGGAAACGGTCAAGCAAAGCTATGATATAGCATAACAATACATGCTCGCATGTCAATAAGAAAACCAGCGATCCCTTAACATCACTGATATTGTGTTGCCTCAAACTCCCTACTCGCCTGATTGAGAAATCTTGGTTTATGTCCTGCTCTATAATATGAAAGGTACATAAAATGAGCAATGATTTATATTTGATGGAGAGGATTTTCTTACACACCTAATGCTTCTGGAAAGCAGTTATGAAGTTTCAAAGATAGCACTGATGTGAAAATGGATGTAGGAGAATGTATTGAGTCAGAGTCGGTAAAGATAAAGGCTAGAAACATTACTGCAAATAAGGCCAGTCCAAATTATTTCCAAACTCCCTTTGTATAAACCAGTAACTTAACAATGTTTATTTCCTACTGAATGAAATCCCTTAGAACTATTGTATTGCAATTACCACCACGAAAGTTTCTAACATCTTACAAAGGAAACTTTTCATTGCTCCCCCTTCAGATTTTAACAAATGATAACTTATTTTATTGCTCTGGGAGACCTGATTCAGAATATAAAATCAAAACATGCCGAAGTTGGAATTAAAAGGGTTTGTATAATGTTACAAGAATCATGAAAAAGTTGTATGTAAATATGCATGGACATAGAATGGCTTTGGCAAGACACTGAGTTAGCTCAAAGGATAGCATTTTTAGTTGTTAAGCAGGGGACCTGTGTTCAAATCGAATTTTTTTTCTTATAGCGGTTTGTTTTTTTGTGTAATCCTTTTTGTTAGTTTTTTTAGTGTTTTTTCATTATCTGGATTCTAATGACAAAAAACCGGCGTTGTTACTCTAAACTAATAGAATAAAATTGTTTCTTACTCATTTTCTTGCGAACAAACAGCTTAATTCTGTAATGAATGACAGTGAAAGGTTTCATTACTGAACAAATGATCAAAACAACACACACGTATTGTCGCATATGCTACAACAGATAAATACCAGAGTGTCACACTTGAAACATTTGTACTATTAATTATTAAGTGTAATAAGTCCTTATACAAGTACTCTGCAATAGTGTTGTCTCTTGGGGAACTCGAACACTTCAAAATTTCCGAAATTATCATGCACTAGTTTGCAAAAGTCACGAGTTGTATTTAACAGATTCATCTAGCCACCAAAATCGTCTCCAATTCAAGATCTAATGCACCGTGCGTAATAAACAATCTGAAAGATCAAGTAGATGCACAGCAAGAATCTTCTTGCCCATTCAGCTAGAACCAACTGAGGAGGGATCTGTATATTTCTATTGGTATTCAGAAGTCCTGCCCTTACAAGTTTTTGTTTTTAAAAGAACAAAAAGTGAAAAGTATCCAGGAATCGAAAACAGAACTCCTATTCAAAAGGTGCATCACTAACCAGTTGAGCTACGCAAACAATGATATAATGATGAAGTATTGCAGTAGGTACGTCTTTTGGCATGTAGTGAATTTTAACTAGAATTTACGCCCTTTAGAAGCAACTTCGGCATATTTGCAAGGTTGTTTTTTATTCTCGTTTTCATAAGCTTCGAAATGAGCTATATTCCATTAAAATGTGAAAAGGATATGATGAAAAGTTTTCCTTGTTAGTAGAAACTAAACATAATACTAAAAAAAATCGTTCTCCATCCATATAACAATTTCCGAACTCCTACAGAGCACAAAAATGCAATTTAATTCGACATTAACTCACTGATGATTTTCCAAATTCTGTCAAGTAAATATACGACGATAATTTTTCACTTCTGAATTTAAGCTCGGCTGCATAGATATATCCATCTATTGAGAGCTTTTATTTTTTCACATCTTAACAAGAATTATTTAAACCCACATTTTTTGGAACATATTGAACATACAGTAGATGAAAACCTGCTGGGATTAGATCATCATGAGTGGTGTCAACATTACACTGGCCCTGCACGATGTATTTTTACACAATTATTCTTCTAGTACATAAGAGAAATTGAGATTAATAGTTTAATTACGACACTCTTTATAAGAAACAAAATCTATAAAGATTTACGTCCATACCAGCATTAGAATACCACCACATTAATTAATCCTGTTATCTTGTAACAGCCACAACACCACTACTTCAAATCCATAACTAAAATTATCACTACAAACTGTTTCGCAACATGTCACAAACTATTTCTCACACATTCACTTGAACACCTGTACATCAAGTATCAGTACCATAAAATAAAAATGTTTTAATTGAAAAACAATCTAGATTTCCAAAGGGTGCAGATTACTTAATTTAATTTTTATCATACAACAAATAATAAGCAAAAGAAAATAATTTAATTTGCTTATATACATTTTATTTGTTGACTTCAAAAAAGCGCATGATCAAATAAATAGATCATTTTTATGGGGTATTTCAAAATTTTAATGTGGCTTTGAAACTGATTTTAGGAATTAAATCCCTTTTCACTGAAATACGCACACTGTTGACTTAGTTCCATACTTTTATGGTCTTTAGAACCTTCACCAATGGTTCTAGGAATCGGTCTTTACATTTTATTTAACTGCTGCATTTTCAGTCTTCAGTGACATTTTTAGCGAAAGAGGAAATTGTCGATAATTTTTTCTTTTCACACAAGGAAGGAGCTCATTTACATGCAATCAGATACCCTGATACCCTGGATTTACTTTCTTCTGGAGGAGATTATGATTTAACTATTGACCACTAAAGACAATGGTCTGTTAAAATAATAATGGAATAAATATTTTTAATCTACATTAACCAACAAATTTCATATTTGTGTAAGACATAAAAAAAAATAATGGTAACTGCTTTTATTGCGTAATTCAGTATAGCCAATGGGACACCATTCTTTCAGATTACAATGCTCCCCAATGTGGTAATCAGTTTAGATTTGTTTTTGACTGTAATGCCTGGATCAAATATCTTACTATAATAATACCGGACAGCTGTATACTAGCAGCTTTGACGTGAGTGCGAAATATCACGGACTTGACATCTAGCGAGTGGCGTGAAATTACGTCCACAAATACAAATATTAATTGAATAGTACCATATGTAATGTAACATTATTTTATATCAATATTGCATATTATGAGAAAAAATGTGTATTTTTTCTTTGCTTTATTGAGACAAAATTAATTCTGACATTAAGAATGAATTTACAATAACGCTTATAGCCATTGCTGACAACTGCAAAGATAAAAATGGTAGTAATCTGATGCTTCTAATAATTAGTAAAAGCATGTGGACAACAATAAAACTTAATCTGCTAAAACCTTAAAATTTCCAATATATTTTAACTTCTATTAAATAAAAAAGCTAATTTTTATTGTTCTATGAACACAGAGATAAAGGCATTAGGCCTAATAAAGAATTTTGTTGACTCACGTTTTATGAACTCTCGGAAATCGGAAGTACGATTTGAAGCAATTTGTAATGCTGTAATTGTAGCAATTATAAACAGCACACATACACCCTGAAATTTTAACACAGCACCAATTAATAAAACTATTAACTAGCCCAACAACAATATACATTGCAGTTGATTACAGCTTGTTTCGCGAGTATCTCCACACTGGCCGCCTAGGTAGCAGCACCAGCGTCATTTGCGCGCAGAACTGCTAGCTGTCCGGTATTATTATAGTAAGGTATTTGCTTGGATGTCACGTGGGCGACCACATCAGCATTACGCTCTAAATTTAATGTTCCATAAGTCATGGGTTATCCATGGTACGTAATTACCAAAATTACAAAAAGAAAGCGCTTGAAAAATGTAAAAGTAATGGCTTCCTTTTATGAATGACAGAATGAATATATGGCCACAGTATGCTTTTAGAATTGAGGACCGTTTTTGCAAAACTTGCTAACTGAAAAAACTAAATTTTACAGGAGAGACAAAATTCAATTTTACTAATATTACTTTAACATCGTGTAGAGGCCTGCCTTATGTCAACGAATCCACCAAAATCTCAATTTTGCAGTTAGCAAGTTTTGCAAAAACGGTCCTCAATTATCACAGACTTTATGTCACAGATGTTCAAGTTTCCAAAATTGCCTTTATCATGTACACAGACACAAACAATTACCAGTACTTCTATTCACAATTCCAGACACATTCACATTGTACATCCATATTATTCTTAAACGAACATAGTAATTACTGGTACCCAAAAATTTAATAGCATTTTCACTGTATCACATAATCACCACACCACTTTAACTAGTTCCAGTACATGATCAAAAATGATGATACATTAAACCAGCGATCACATACACAAAAGCTAAACCAGAATCACTTATCATTCTATGACTAGATGCAATTCCAGTTCATTACTGTTCATTTCCTTTACAATAAGGACGCCATGTTGAGATGAATAATAACCTCAAATGTAAACACAGTGTACCAAACAAACTACCGAACTTCAAGCAAGAACTCCTTGCACAAGTACCATATATGTGTGGAACATAGTACCATTACCGGTATTACAATCAGCACATATAAAATTGCTTCTGCAATGAAGAGCAATGCTTCATGGAAATAAAATTCTCTACCACTAATATTCATCTTTGAAATATGGTCAACTTGACAAAATACATCACTAATTTCTCGGGATATAAAAGAAAATCCTGGAGGTATGCTAATTGTTTGTATTAGATATGTTATACCAACTTGCCATTGTGTTCAATGAACTACCTAAGAAAGCATTTCGAAGTAAAAAATCTCTCCATAAATGTATTAAAATAAAAAAAAATATTCTTGACTACCGGTATGTTGTATTTATAAATATTCATAAAAAGTGAAGTTTAACTATATTTCACGATCACTATTTATAGTTAACATTGGTCAAATTAAAGATTCAAATTGATTTTGCTTTTAATTTAACAGATTTAAAGCATATGTTAATATGTAATTTCTCTATTAAACCTACAGTCTCCCAAAGTTAAGAAACAAGTTATTATTAACAAATGAGGTACCGGTATCAGCACTGATACTACCATAACGTCTTGCAAAGGTTTAGTTTTGTGGTAGGAGGACTGTAACATAACATGAAATAATTACTACCGGTATGTGAGTAGGCTAACGCCATTATAATACCGTAACATGAAGAATATAGCCACTATTAGGGATTTCAATGTTAAATTTCTGAGCCTTACTAAATGCTTAAAGAAGAGCCGAAGGTTTCACGTATCTCAACCTTATGCACACACTTATAATGCTCTAGTTTGAAATCTCAATGAACACTTTTCTTTTTGTTATACTGAATATAGTTTTATGTCTGCTACAGTGTTCGATTTTTTTTAATTTGAGGGCCTGGCCACTATTCAACCCTAAATACATTGCAGTATATTGGCTTATTGCATGCGACCTCTAATTTTCCACAAGTTTTCTTCTCTGTTCATAAGTAGCCTCTTTAGTTTCATGAGATAAGACAGGACCGGTCAGTTAATTTGGTAAAAAAGTAAAATAAAATTAGGGATCTGAAATTTGGTCTTTATAATATTTCTGGTTATCTTATTGTTGTTGTCGTCATTATTTTGAAACGACTTTGATTTGAAAATCTTATGACGTCTGATGTTCCTAAATTAATATAATTGTGTTAATTTAACACAAGAAAGTTCTTATCACACATATTCCGAAGTGATACAGTGTTAAAAGTTGTGTAATCAAGATGTATAATATAATATATTACGAAGCTTTCATATCAGTTGTCTCATTCCCAATGAAAATTAAATATAAAAGTAACATAAACACAGAAGTTTTCGGTCAGGTTATTAGAGGCCATTCACAATGATTCACATAAACAATGACATTAACATTACCATTAGACGATAACATGAAAGTTTGCAAACTCCAAACTTAACCTCAAAGTTTGCAAACTCCAAACTTTCAGTTTATGCTTACGTGATTTTAAAACAATACAAAACCATATAGTGCTGAAGTACAATATACAACAGAATAACGATGAAATGACGTTGTTGTTTTGTTTCCATTGTTACTAAGTATCTTTGCAATTATATGCCATTATGTTTATGTTCCCATTGTGAATGGTGTTACGATTTTTTAATTCGACAGTAAGTTAACATTTACGTTTTCATTGTGAATGAGACATAATATCAGATGCGTTAAAAAATGTTAGGCTTACCAATGGTTACAAACAAATGACTACCGTATCACAACAGAGTGCAATAATAAAGTTACTGTATCTATTTTATAGCCTATTACCTTTGTATTATGTGCATTTACAAAAAAGGCAAGCAATTTATTTTCAATTTCTCCTTTAACTGTTGAAGACAACTTACAGTACTATGCTTCAGTTCACTTGGTATGTACATTTTTTTTTTTCTAAATACAACTGTTACTTTCTACACGAGTAGTTCATTCTGGAATTAGACATTATGATGTTTAAATTAATTCTTATTTGATTATGAACTGATTGTCTGTTATTCTTAAAAGTTGGTATAATAATATTCTTCCATAATTCGTGGTTTGTAGTTTCATCTATTTAGATATAGAATGATCAGATTTCTGAATGCTGTTAATATTAGTTTCCAATAATGTAGTTCATTGGTGTGAATTATTATATATTAAAACTATACACTGTAATATTAGTCTTGTTTTCCATGATACGCTTTCATCTTTGTGAATGGTCTCTGATTAAAAAAAAACTGATTGAATAAACATCAGCATAATTAACGGGGACATTCGTTCCACTCTTATAAACTTGCGTGTATTACCTAGCATGCAGTTTCTTTCAATATATCGCTTGTGACATTAAAAAAAATTTCTTCCGTTTCACTGTCATTACAGAATACTGCAACAAAGCCAACTAGCAGCTTCAGTCACTACATTCTCAGCAAGAACCAGCTAATCAACACCACTAAAAACTTGCATGATGACCAAAAAATACTAAATATGGCCATGCAGCACTACCACAACATCAACACAAACTTCTACAGGAACTTGCAAAACAAGGAAGTCATAAAGCATATCTAAACACCATGTTCACCCAACAGAAGGGATACAATGTGAAAGAATTTACAAAGTTGAATGATTGTTCGCAATCAAATTCCCACCTTTTGAGCCCAAAATCACGCATGATAGTGTGAATTGACTAGTTTACAACATTCTAGTTCGTATAGTGAAACATCTGCTATAAAATATTACTCCAGAAATCTTACATGCACAAGATATACAAAACAGGCAGTTTTGTAGCAGAATTATGGGATTTACCTCTAAAAATCAATTATTTACTTTTCATTGTTTATTAACACCATACACAAATTCTTTTAAAAAAGACCTTAAAAACACCATGTCATTCCATCAATGACCAAAAGTATCCTGCTATGAATAACAGCAATTTTTTTCATAATTGAGGATCATGAAATATACCAAGTCTCAAATAATTTAACAATATTTCTCTAAATAATTGATTAAATGGCGATCTTACTCGTGTTAATTATGTAAGCATGAGTGGCTTATTGCTGTTTCGGTGCTACTTGACACCATCCTCAGAGCCTTCTGTTTCTCGGCGTCATCTCAACTTCGCTGCCTGTTGTGTGGGTGCGTTCGTGTGATGAAGAGTTGTGTCAAATAGTGTGTGTGTTCTGAAATTGATCTGTATGTTGAGTATTTGATTAGGGTGTATTTTAATGTGTCTGTATATTTCATATTGTTCTAGTGTGTTGAGTTTTTGGTTTTTGGGTTGTATGTGTAGGATTTCCATGTCTATTTATGTTATTGTATGTGTGGTTGGCATTAGTTATGTGTTCGGCATATGTAGATGTATTGTGAAATCCTACACACACAACCCAAAAACCAAAAACTCAACACACTAGAACAATATGAAATATACAGACACACTAAAACACACCCTAATCAAATACTCAACACACATATCAATTTCAGAACACACACACACTATTTGACACAACTCTTCATCACACGAACATACCCACACAACAGGCAGCAAAGTTGAGATGACGCCGAGACACAGAAGGCTCTGAGGATGGTGTCAAGTAGCACCGAAACAGCTGTAAGCCGCACATGCTTACATAATTAACATGAGTAAGATCGCCATTTAATCAATTATTTATATTCAGGTGTTAAAAGTAGTGCACGAAAAATTCAACACGGATTATCAATATTTTTCTCTTGTAATGCGGGTTTTGTTTTGAAATAGAAGCTGAATAGATTAGACTTAATGCCAGATGAGATGAGATCTGAATATTTCAGCCTAATGAGTATATTATGCTTCACCTTCTATACCAAACCTTTCTGGTGGTATTCTCTACTCCTCAACTCCAAGTAGTTAACGAATTAGGTATCTATATTCATAGTTTACATGTCGCATGTTTGTTATACTGGTGCATAAAGCTTACACTCAAGAGACCCATCCTATGCATATGTTTTCTAGGGATACAGTGTCCCGTTAAAAAGCTCAGCTTAATCCTCAGTTCACTTAGTGATGTTCTAGGAGGATGTTTCAATCATTCTCAGTTCACTTAGTGATGTTCTAGGAGGATGTTTCAATCATTTGCTTCATCTACTCACACAGGATATCGACAATGTTATGTCTCTACTCGTTTCAAAAACAAAGTTTTACATTTATACAGACGTGGACAAATTATTAGACTAAATTAATTATATGTGCAACGAAGCTTTATTTATCGGTAGAAATAATGAACAAAAATGTATTTTGCACAGAAATAATGAACAGAAAACTGAGTCTTGAGGTTAGTAATATTTTGTGAACATTCCCTTATTCTTTATTAACACGTTGATTTTGTCAGGGATGCTGGAAACCAAAGTTTGACACTTTCTTTGAATATCAGTATCATTTAGCCAAATACCAGACAGTGTTTAAATGAGCCCATGTTTTGTTGTAAGCCTTTTTTTGTTCATTTTCTTCTTCAGTATAGATCACAGATTTTTTATTTCGTTTATGTCCGGTCTTCTTGCAGGCCATGGGAGAATATCTTCTGCAGTATATAATTAAAACACCAGTAGTACCAACATAGCCAGAAAAAATATACTTAACCGTTGGAAAAATGTACCAGAAGATGTAAACTATCATATTTACAACAATAGAGACTCTGTGAATTATATTGATAGTTGATATGAAGGATTATATTAAGTTTCCAAGAAAACGTTTTAGTCTAATAATTTGTCCACGTCTGTATAATAACTGCACATGTTCTATAAATCTATAAATTAAGGTGTTTGTATGTTGCTATTAAGGTACAGAGAATGCATTATTGATCGTGTTTGAGTGAAAAATTTACTGCCTGAACTAGTTGCGATGTGATCATGTATTTGAGATTAGTCTTGAATATCCTGAGGCTTCAGGGTATATTGTAACTAAATAATTTATATTTACACCTTAAAAAATGTGTCAGTGTGTTGTACTAGCATGTGCCACAAATAAAATAAGTACTGTACAGAATTGTTTATTAAAAGGAAGATTAATCTTCTGTAAGAATAGAAAAAAGTTCTTTGTAATATACCGTATACTTTTCTTTAAATTTTCATACCCTACAGCATACTATATATGATGGCAGAATGTTTCAAATGACATGTAATAACATCAAAGCTTTCAAAACAATAAGAAGGCACTTCTCTGAGCTATATTCAAGAACATTATTCCACTGTATTAGTTTTTAAATTTATGAATTGAGAATGGCTACAGGCCACAATGATTTCATTAATAAAAGAGAACTCACTCGTGGTATATCAGATTGCAGGGTTGGAATACATTATATAAAATTCGATTTATTTTAATTTTAAAGACCTAGCCACTACCCAGTCCCAGTTACAACACAGTCTTTCGGACTATTTTGAATACCGGTATATCAATATTTTCTACCTTTTTTTTTTCCTGCATTGTCTGTCAGAGGTCTCTGAGATCTCACGAGACATTCTGAAGAGACTGCTGCAGTCTCAATCAGATGTTGGTCTACAGATACAAGGAACTTAGTGCAGCAAGGACAATAATTCGTCAGTAAAGTTTGCCCAGAATCCTCTTCATCAGGGACAGGATTCTTCTGTCTTATACTCGTTTATTACAAGAGGTCTCCTACTTTATTTCCCTTCAAAAGAAACATGTTATTACTAGATATATTTGTTTTTGATATTGTTCTGGATGATGATGGATGGAAAACAATTACCAGTAATGTTATTCCATCAAATAATAAATAGGGTACACGCACAATTAATACACACACAAAGTTCAATGTCGGATAAATAGCATTAAGATAAGAGATTAGCGAATTTAGTCAGAAAATTTTCAGAGAACAAAAGTCCTTCCTTAAAATTTATTTTCTCTATTACTGTTTATCTCAAAAGTATATTCCTATAAATCAGGGGCGTATTTTGCGGGCTACCGGGGCTACCGGCGGTAGCCCAAGGAAATTACAAAAGAAAAAGTTTATAATATAACATAATGTAATAATTTTGTATTATTAGTTTTACCATAGTAATTAAAATTAAAGTAATTGTTAGATATATTTTGTGTAATAGTAGGGTCAGCGGTAGCCCAAACCCTTTAACCAGTATACGCCACTGCTATAAATGTGCCATTCATCTGTCTTTGAGTTGGTAGACAATGGGTAAATTGTTTATGCCATTATTATTGGCAATGTATTGAAGAATATTTCAAGAAAATGTAATAGTGCGTCTGTAATTTTTATGATATAATGTAGGATGCTATAGTCGCGACTCTGTTATTCCCGGCATGACTCCCCTCTTTGCTTACGTCATAGGAAGTTAAGGCTCTATAAAGTCTAGGTAAGTAGTATTGTTCTCCAATTTTGCTCTTTCGTTGCCGAGCTACCAGACGAGAGATCTATTTGCCACACCGTTAAACATTATCATGTCGTAGCTCCTATGATAATAAATCAAACGCACTGTAATTCAGCAAATAATTGAGCGGCAAATAAAGTCCTCGTGTGCTTTCTGCGAACACAAACGAAAGAAACAAAATGGGGGCGATTATATTAAGTATTTATCGAGCCTTAGGAAATGCATAGCTTCTTCATCAGCGAATCACAAGATACACACATTTAAATGTAGCCGATCTGTAATGTGATTGGCTGCCGGAAATTAGAGTGACGCGACTATACATACTGAGAATGTACAACAATGAAATAACAACTCGAGTGATTCAGCGTTTATTAAAAAAAAAGACGTAAGTGTAAAGTCAGGACAACTGAAAAAATATGTGAAGTAGAAGGTAAAGTTGCGGCCAATCCTAGAATGGCCTCAAACTCGCCGAACGATTCAACGATGTATACCTAAGTTTTGAGGGCAGAAAGATCGAAGAAAATAATAAATGAAAATAATGTATTTCAGTTTGCTCTGAATAATTTTCTTGTTTTATTTTACGCTTATTTTGAAATAAAGAAAACAATAAAATTAGGCTAGATGAAAAAAAAAACCCTTGTGAGACAACCTAATATTGTTAAATAATCATCATATTATCTGTTAATAGTCTCTGTATTTTCAAAGATCCATCAAGTAATTAATTTCATTATGTCTGCATTCCTGCAGAAATCTCTGGTTAAACTGTATTTACTAGGCGATTAAGGTACATGGTCTCCATTATATTGCTATACTGCATTTGAATATACAATATATTATTTCTCGATAAAGTTTCTAGAATACTGTGGTTAACTTTGGATTTCTTAGCGAACAATATTAACCTTGCATGGATATGACTTAACATTTTTTAAGGATGAAAGTAGTTGCAATATTTTTCACAAATTCAGTTTGTAAGAGTCGTTCTATTATAGAACATCAGTGAGTGACTCATTGGAAATTTGCATTTGCTTGCTATAGAAACTCTGCAACTCACAGTATCAATTATCATCTGTACAAAGAACAAATATTTGAGCAACTGTGTAAATATTGGTATTAAAGGCACGTGCAAGGAATCGCAATGAAATGTTCTTTGTGACATAATTTTCACTTCTCTATTACTTATAATTAATGTAGATATTTTGGTATAGTAAGTAACCTATATTATTATTATCACTTTTATTATCATGATTATTATTATTATTATTATCATGATTATTATTATTATTATCATGATTATTATTATTATTATTATTATTATTATTATTATTATTATTATTATTATTATTATTATTATTATTATTATTATTATGGTGGGTAGGTCTACTCATCCTTTCCAACTATGTGCCAAAATTGTGCATCTTTTTTGTCATGGCCATTGCTGATGATGACGATATGAAATTTAACTTCTTGTGAAACATATCGAAAAGATTGTTTTGACAGTTCTGCAGTGCAGATGTTAAATATTATGCATTGTCGATTTTATTTAAACTCATTTTAAGAGAGGTATTCACCTGTTCGTTAGTTTGAGTTCTGACTTCATTGTGAAATGTTATTTTAATGTTTTGTGCATTTGACAGTATATTTTTAACATAAACTCCTTGTGTAATAACACAAGCATTTCATTATTATAAAAGATTAAAGAGAATTTGAAATTTGTTAACAATTGAATGGCTGTGAAAAAATTACGTTTCAAAGATTTTATAAGGATATTCATAAATATGTTCATTAGAACATAGTATAATATTAATAAATATACGTAAAATAATAATAATAATAATAATAATAATAATAATAATAGACAAAGTTTAAAAAACAGATAATGCAATTGTAAAAAAATTTAATAATGACTTGATAAAATTCTGCATAGGCCTACGCCACTGCTTCTTACAATATGTTTAGTTAGATTAATCTTTTAGATAATATTATTCTCAATGTGCCCTCAAAATTATTCCTGCCTTATGTATGATATACGCTTTTTACGTTGTTCAACAAGTTGCGAGGTTTTTGAGTCTTTGTTTCATGTCACAAATTAACTTAAAAATATATAACGTTTCAGAGTTCCATGTTGGCGAGGTTTTGGAGAAGTATGAATGTTATTCCCATGTGTAACCCCCAAACTGTCAAACGTCTGTAGTCTTTATAAGACCTGAAAATAGAGGAACTAGACTACAACTCTAAGGATTTCTTTTTATTTCCATTTTATTTTAAGGCCACTCCTTTGTGGATGAACACAATGCAGGCTATTGCACTTGGTGCTTGTAATTTTTTTTATTTTCTACTCCATCATCAGAGACCTCTGCAGCTACATGAGATGTAAGTTTCCAAAATGTTTCTAGTATGGGCAACACCTAACCAAACCTGGTGCTACTTCCCCTTCTGGCTGCGGGACAGTGCTGGTGGGATCCATTTCAAAAACCCTTGATTAATCTTCGTGTAAGCAGAACAGGAATAAAACTTTGGTTCGTTTAAAGCGCTGATCACTGGACAGATCATAATTGTATTTACAATGATGAATGCTAGTACAGATTACTATATTTGGATTAGAAATACTTTGTGATTGCACCGGAAGTGTTTGGTGATGGAGTGGAATGGGCTTTTTCCATTGCTAGTATAATATATAAAATAAAATTTTACAACGTTTTGAAGATTGGTTGTATCTTCGTCATCAAATCATGGTCCGGTCTCACGTGGCTAACAAGAAAGACAGGCTACGGCACGACGTCACATTCTTAGTCATAACATGGCCAACATTGAAAAAATTTATATATAAATGCATGTTTAACATAAGTTTAATACAGCAATTCCTTTGTTTTTCAGAACTTTGAACATGTAGAACTCTTGACTCAACCCGTTGCAGAAGATGCGACGAGCAAGAAACGCTTCCTCACGTCTTGGGTTTCTGCCATCATGGAGAATTGCTCCGAATCAACAGACATAATACGGTTCGTTCTCTCATCGCATCTTTAATCCGTCAGAATGCTGCCTATAATGTTTATGAGGAGGTTGGTTGCGTCTCTTCTGATGGCTCTACTAGACATGCTGATATCATCATAATTGATCGGCAGAAAGATAAGGGTGTCATTCTTGATCCCACAATCCGTTTCGAGATGCACAAGCAACAGCTACAAGAGGTGTGTCGTGAAAAACAAGTCATATATGAGCCTTGTTGTTAGCATCTTGGAGCACAATACCACATCACACATTGGACAGTTTTTGGGCTCATGTTCGGTGCCCGTGGCACGATCCCATAAGAAACTTTAAACAACTTAAACAATTTAAAATTCCTGATGCAATGATTGATGCCATAGGATCTCATGTGTTAAAATCATCCTTAGCTATAATTAGTAATCATTTGTACCCAAGAAACTTTTATTGTAAATGATTTCCTATGTTTTTATATCATTTATCCTAATGTTTTCTTTTTCCTTTCAAATTGTCACACAATTGGTTTTCATGATTATTCTTTATGAACTGATTAGTAGGCCAATCTATTCAAACCCTTATTTAGGGCGGCTTTTTTTATAAAAAAAATTGAAATTGAAAGGCGACTGTCAAGAAGGCCATGACTAGACCATGATAACCACGTAACTCCGAATCATGCCGCAGTCTGTCTTTCTTGTTAGCCACGCCATTCTCAGTTGTGACATAGTACAGTATTGTTGCTGATTCATCTTATAAACAAAGCCATGCTTGTTCGTATTTGTATTTTCCGGCATGTGGTGTGTGTGTACCAGTTTCTAGCTAACATAAACGAGTTTGTTCTGTTTTGTTATATACAGCAAAATCCCTCCTATCCGGCACCCAAATAACCGGCAATACCAAAACAACGGCACTTTCGGCTAGGCCAAAAAAAAAAAAAAATCAATCTTCTTAATGTATCCAGCTGTTTGCTGACAACATAAAGTCCACTATAGTCCACTGTAGTCTATTCAGTTGTTGTTTTTCACGAAAAATGAGGGGTATTTTGATCAATGTTCATTATAGATGCCTGTTGCTAGTAGCCAGAGTTGGGGTGTAGTCAATATATACTGCAGGACTGTGTCTTCTGCAACTAGTACTGATGATTTTAATTTACTTCTTCTGTGGTTTATGGATGGACAGTATAGAAGAATGTCTTCCAGATCTTCATGATGATTATTGCACCACAGACAAGTAGGATTATCAGAAATGTGAAATCGGTGTAGGTACAATTGAGTGACAATGTGACCTATTCTGGCTCTTGTTAAAAATGTTTGAACATGTCTGGGTAAGTTTTTGTACATTTCCAGGTCATTCGGTTTCTTTTGTACAGACTGTAAAAAAAAGTTTAAATCTGCCACAGTTTGGGCCGTCAGTTTTGCCACATTAGGAAGTTCGCACGAACTTTCATTTTCAGTGAATGTTCGAACCTAAAATTAGGGTATTATTTTTGTTTTGTGGCGTGTTTTAATAAAAAAAAATCAACAGTTTTTATGTTTTAGTTATGTCCGGACTGTCAATGTTGCTACATTAGGAAGATTGCACAAACTTTCAATTTCAGTGAATAATTTAACCTAAAATTAGTGTACTATTTGTGTTGTGTGATGTGTTTTAATAAAGAACATTCTCACAGTTTTTATGTTTATTTAGTTATGTTCAAGCCGTCAGTGTTGCCACATTAGAAAGTTCGACACAAACTTTCATTTTCAGTGAATATTCGAACATAAATTAGTGTATTATTTGTGTTGTGTGATGTGTTTTAATAAGGAAAATCCATACAATTTTCAAGTTTATTCAGTTATGAGCAAGTGATAGAGAAATAATCTTCACATGGCTTAGTTTCAAGATTCGGGACCATGAAATACAATTTTTTTTTATATACGGTATACGGTACTTATTCAATTATCCGGCAAAACCTCGTATCCAGAACTAGCCTGGTCCCTTTGGTGCCAGTTAAGAGGAATTCTATTGTAGTTATTTTTGATGCTGTTGCAGCTTAATTCACTGCTAAAACTATTTGTTCTATTGTTATTGTTTATTATTATATTACCTGTACTTATTTTGTAATTTTGTTCTCAAGGTTATGACATTTGTTTAGTTTCGAAAGACACCAAAAGATTGCACATGCAAATACCAGAAGAGTGAAATGTATGGCAACATTGCTTTCAGAATGCATCAGCTAGCGATCACAAAGTGTTTTTAATCCAAGTGTAGCTTAGCTATTATTGCTGTTGATTGATTCTGAAGAAACTTCACAATGATTAACATTATGTAGGCTTACTAATAAACTTAGCGAGATCATTTCGAAGAAGGTAATATTTGAGAAAAGTCATGTTTAAGCAATCTGTAATTAAAGTAAGGCAGAGAAACTACGAACGTTTTATAATTTATCAAAAGCAAAAGGAGATGCTGATGGAATGTGTAATAAACCACATTGTCCTTTAAGACATGAGTTTCAGTCAATATCTACAAAAACATTATTAAGAAAGAATCTCTATGGCAACGAGTTGCTGCAAAACTGAACAACGGTATGCAACAGGGACATAGGCAGGATTTTAAGATGGGGGAGAGGGGATAAGTTTTGGGAACTTCACTTGGAAAATTTGCCCATAACTTACTTGCAACATAAGTTATTTAAAATACAATAATTATTACTGTTTAATACTATGAATTTTAAAAACAATTTAGACTCACCAAAAATTGTTATGAAGTAGAATGAATAAACAGATGTTGACCCTAAACAGATTACATACTTAATAATTCTAGTTATTGTGAGAAGTGTGTTTCATAATTTCTTTTAAAAATATGGATCAATTTAAAGCAAGTATCAGCGGAAATATAAAAAGGTTCGTTATTCTAAATATTGGTAATTATTCTTTCAGTGTTGCACTTGTAATGCCAATGGTAAATTGTTTTTTTTTCATGCCTTAAATCTAATTTAAATTTGAAAATGTTTCTTGAAAAATGGTGGAAGAAGCTTCAGTCAGGTGAGCCAACCCTTGCTTGCATTATTGGTAAGCAACGGTTTTTAGTTTCTTAGTTTTTAGTACATTAATAGATATTTAAAACAGGATACTTAAATCTTAATCAACATCATCTGTAAATACTGTAAGACAGTTCTTTCAATTAGGAAAAATTCTTTGAGAATCACAATAATATAAATAATGCTTTATTGCAATTCATTTTGATTAAAAAAAAATCTATGGCGTGACAACCCATGGAGGGCCAAGGCCGTTCGGCTGATTCCTGACCTCAAGTACACAGGCCTCAGGAGAAGTGAACGATCATCCAATCACAACGAGAATAACATGTGACCAGCATGATCTTCCCTAGATTATAGATGGTGTAAGATACCGAATTTCACTATTCGCGTGCAGATTAAAAAGAATTTAGTTTATAATTATCGCCAACATAAAGAAACCTACAAAAGCATAGATTGTAGATCAGTGGTCATCAGCACAGTGCACCCTCGGGCTAGCATGCATCCGTGGCTTTTGACGGGTATGCTTTCTCGCTTCCGTTCTGCATGACGGTGCACATTCCGATACACTCTTTACTCGTTACCCATTTCAGCAAGTGCTGATGACCACTGTTGTAGATGTAGTCAGCAATGTTTGTCCAGTGATAAGCATTGCAAATCATCCAAAACTGAAGAGCTGATGTGATGGTGATGATTAGGGGGCGGATGTTGATGAAAAGTCATCTTCTTATTTTTCACATTAGGACGATGCCTATTAATATAGAAATCCTTTCTATGTTAATATTAACGTAAAAAAGTAATTTCTTATATTGCATTTTTAAATTTTTTTTATGTTTTTGAACTTATAGGTCACTTTTATATTTTTTTCGGCATTTTTTGGCCATTTTTAATACTTTGAAAAACTTTTAGATCATTTAGAATGCATTTTACTTTCTTTTTTACCGATAGGTCTGTTAAATCATTTTCTAACCAAAGAGATCAGTAGTAATTACCTACTGAATAAGTGAATAACAGTGAAGTTTGAGTTTTATAGTTTGGAACAGACTCTAAAGTCCATCCCTCATTCCACTGAAGGCTTCACTTCACACAACGAAGTAATATAAAATGCTTGACAACAGCTTAGTTTAAGTGAGGATTTTGACCGCTACTGTTCTTTTTTTGGTACAAGGGTGTCTTTATGTCTGGAAGGAGGGGAAACTTTCAACATGTCCTGAACAAGACGTTGTGTCCTCAACATGGTTCGGAAGGGATGTCTACTGTAGTAAACAGTATTTTTAACACAAAGATTGCAAGAATACACTCTGTGCCCACAATTTGGTTTGTCATTCACACTCCCTCATTTGAAAGATCTGGTAACAAAAGTGAAGCGTGGAAAGAGGTGAAGATGGAGAATGAAGGCACTGACATGGACCACTCCTGATTGAAACACATTGTAAACCCTCATTAAAATCTATAGTTTTCCCTTAAAACCTTCATTTTGTTACATGTTCTTTTCCTTTATCTTAGCCAAATTCCAGGAAGTTGCCTCCTCTCTCCGAGATTTGCAGGGCAGTCATTGAAACAAGGTGATTAATTTTTAAGAAGTTGTGGTGCGAGTACGGTGAATAATATTTAAATGTCATTTTCTTTTAATTTAATGTCATTTTTCCATTAGTTTAAGGGCATTTTAATGATCATTTTAAGTAGATTTTTAGATCATCAACATCCGCTCCCTAATGATGATGATGATGATGATAATAATAATGATATATTCGCGAATGGAACTACTTTATGGACATGCATCATACATGATTATATTTCAAGACAATGTTGGTGTTACACCGACTCTTATAAAGCTCTGTTTTTGAGTAATGCAGGATACAAAGAGGACTGTACTTCTAGCCAAGGTTATTATTTAGCGTGTGCCCTGCCGTTGTGTGAACATGGTGTTAGGCGTCACTCTTGTGCTACCTGGTTCCAGCCCGTGACGGGCTGTGCTGTAGTGTACGTGGTCTGCTGCCATGGCGGGATGCCCTCACACAGAGTCTGTCCCCACGACTGGGGCTGAGCAATGGAGTCACTGATCTGGCACGCAGACGCCAGGGTGCTCGGGAGCGACTGCCACTGCTCCCCTCCGGGGTCGAGCGGCGCGTCATCCACCGTCGGGAGGGCTCTCGCCATGTCCACCTGCGGAGTCGGTAGAACCCTACCGGCGGGCTGGGTCGGAGGGACCCCGTTGCTGCTGTCCTCGGCGATGGTCTGGAATGCCACGAGATCCCCGAACTCCCCTTCAGTAGAGTGCTTGTACTGGAGGGCTCTGTCCTCCACGATGGTCTCTTGGTGGGGTAGAGGCGGCAGGATCTGTGTCTGCTGGGCGAGTTTGTAGGATGCCTGCCGCAGCATCTGGCGCCTGCTCATCACCTCGCTGACGCTGGGCTGCTGGAAGGCTCCCTGCTTCTGCAGGATCTGCCTCTTCTGCTGCAGTAGGCTCAGCGGGAGAGACACCCTGGGCGGCGAGCGTGTGTACTGCGCGTGCTGCTCCGTCGGCTGGTACCTGCTGCGTAGGGCCTGGTGCTCGCGCTGCACCAGGTGCAGCTCCAACACGCCTTTAGCCTTTCCTGTTTCGTGCAATCGTTGACTGTTGAACGCAATGACACCTCCACTTGCTCCAGTCCCGTTCCCCCCTTCCACCCCTTGTTGAGCTACTACACCGTCAGAAGCCCGGCGCCCTTCTCTAAAATCGACAGGAGAGCGGGTGTTGGCACGGTTGGCAGCATTGTGCAGCAGCGGGTTGTGGGGCTTGCTGTACACTGCAGTGGCGATGCTTTCCTGTGGCGTGCTGCACGACGGCAGACTGGAGGCCAGATCGGACTCCAACTGGTAGTCGTCGAATGTCGACCCGGAGCACGAATCAGAGCTCAGATGCTGGCTCAGACTCTTGTTGCCGCTGGAGGACGAGGAGCTGGCGTACGACGCGAGACGCTGGTGCTGCGATCTGGTGCTACTAGCTGGCGAGTCCTCCATATCCGTCTCCACACCCTCGTCCACGTATTGCGCTGTGGGGACGACCCCGGCCGATAAAGAGCTGCCCAAGTTGCTGTACCGCGGCTGCTGCGCCGAGTATTGGTACTGGTACAGCTCTCTGAAGGGCGGGGGGTGGTTCACAAGGCGCAGGTCTGTGGCAGGTACTGTCCGACTGCTAGAGCGTGCCAGCAGGAATTCCTGCTGTGTCGGGATCGCTTGGAATTGTGGCGCCGGCTCTGGTGGGACATAGGATAGCCGGGTTTGGTCCCCGCTTGCGCGCCTGGTGCTGCCCTCTGGTATGCCGCTGCTGGCCAGACTAGGAGGCACCGTGATGCCCAGCTTGCGCATGGCCTGCTCTGCGATGGTGCTCGGGCGACGACGCTGCATGGAGTCGAGCGGGTGCTTGCCTGAGCCACTGCTTGAACTCGAGTCCTGTGACAGTGGGAAGCTACTACGTTGCTGCCTCAGTCGTTCTAGTAGTAGAAAGTAGATGGCAGCATGGTGGTCATAGCTCCCACAGCGCAGTGACTGAAATTATCACCAAAATAAGACTTATCTTTCATTTTCTTAATTCAGAAGAAGTAATACTGCACTTATAAACAGCACTGATCTTTTTCAACGTCTCGTTGCATAGTTCCATTTCTAGATATTCAGATTTGCCACTACTGTACCAAAAAAGGTTAAAATGAAATTATCTAGGACGTGGAAAGGCCAAATTAATCGATTTTTTTCCGTTAGATCAACAATAATAAATGCAACTACTACAATGTGTCTTTTGAAAGATGCCATCAAGTTCAGAATATGTGAAAAATTGTCCAGAGGCATCATTCTTTTTCATGACAACGCCTGTTGTTACTCCGCAAAAATCGCACAAGGACTTGAGTAGAAATGCTGCCATATTCTCCATAGTTATAGTCTGGACTTATTCCCATGCAATCATTTGATTGGAGGCAAAAATATTTGCAACGAATGACTTGGTGATGAAAGCAGTGCAGGAATGGTTGCACAACCAACCATAGATGTTCTTTTAAGAAGGAATAAACAAGTTTTGTGGTTGCTGGAAGAAGTGTACTGTTAGGCTGGGTGACTATTCTGAAAAATAATCAAGGTTTGAATTGTGTTATGTAAAGTTTACAAATAAATTAAGTTCAGTATCAATTTACACGTCCTGGGTATGAGGAGGATGAGGGAAAAGAAAGGGAGAATTGAAAAATAAAAGGAAGAAGAAAACGAAACAGAGAATGAAGATGAGAAAGGAGAAAAGAAAGATGAGGAAGAAGGAAAGGAGGATGCGAGGATGAAGGCAAGGTGAATGAGATGACGAGGTAGAAAAGGATGAAGGAAAGAAAAGAATGAGAATGAAAAAAGAGGAAAAAACAAGGAGAAAAATAAATAAGAAAAAGATGATAAAAACAAAAATAGAACAGGAAAGAAAATGAGAATGAGAAAGAAGGAAAGAAAAACGAGAAAAAAGAATAAGGAAGAAGAAAATGAGAACGAGGAAAAAGAAAAGAGGAATGAGGAAGAAGAAAATGGGAATGAGGAAGAAGAAAATGGGAATGAGGAAGAAAAAAAGAAGAATGAGGAAGAAGAAAAGAGTAATGAGGAAGAAGAAGAGAGTAATGAGGAAAAACCAGAGCAATGAGGAAGAAGAAAAGAAGAATGAGGAAGGAAAGAGCAATGAGGAAGAAGAAAAGAGTAATGAAAAAAAGTACAGCAATGAAGAAAAGAGTAATGAGAAAAAGCAGAGAAATGAGGAAGAAGAAAAGAGTAATGAGGAAAAAATACAGCAATGAGGAAGAAGAAAAGAGTAATGAGGAAAAAGCAGAGCAATGAGGAAGAAGAAAAGAGTAATGAGAAAAAAGCAGAGCAATGAGAAAGAAGAAAAGAGTAATGAGAAAAAAAGCAGAGCAATGAGGAAGAAGAAAAGAGTAATGAGGAAAAAGCAGAGCAATGAGGAAGAAGAAAAGAGTAATGAGAAAAAAAGCAGAGCAATGAGGAAGAAGAAAAGAGTAATGAGAAAAAAAGCAGAGCAATGAGGAAGAAGAAGAAAAGAGTAATGAGGAAAAAGCAGAGCAATGAGGAAGAAGAAAAGAGTAATGAGAAAAAAGCAGAGCAATGAGGAAGAAGAAAAGAGTAATGAGGAAAAAGCAGAGCAATGAGGAAGAAGAAAAGAGTAATGAGAAAAAAAGCAGAGCAATGAGGAAGAAGAAAAGAGTAATGAGAAAAAAAGCAGAGCAATGAGGAAGAAGAAAAGAGTAATGAGGAAGAAAGCAGAGCAATGAGGAAGAAGAAAAGAGTAATGAGAAAAAAGCAGAGCAATGAGGAAGAAGAAAAGAGTAATGAGGAAAAAGCAGAGCAATGAGGAAGAAAAAGGAGTAATGAGGAAAAATCAGAGCACTGAGGAAGAAGAAAAGAATAATGAGGAAAAAAGCAGAGCAATGAGGAAGAAGAAAAGATTAATGAGGAAAAAAATCAGAGCAATGAGGAAGAAGAAAAGAGTAATGAGGAAGAAAGCAGAGCAATGAGTAAGAAGAAAAGAGTAATGAGGAAAAAGCAGAGCAATGAGGAAGAAGAAAAGAGTAATGAGGAAAAAAGCAGAGCAATGAGGAAGAAGAAAAGAGTAATGAGGAAAAAGCAGAGCAATGAGGAAGAAGAAAAGAGTAATGAGGAAAAAAGCAGAGCAATGAGGAAGAAGAAAAGAGTAATGAGGAAAAAAGCAGAGCAATGAGGAAGAAGAAAAAAGTAATGAGGAAAAAAGCAGAGCAATGAGGAAGAAGAAAAGAGTAATGAGGAAAAAGCAGAGCAATGAGGAAGAAGAAAAGAGTAATGAGGAAAAAACCAGAGCAATGAGGAAGAAGAAAAGAGTAATGAGGAAAAAAGCAGAGCAATGAGGAAGAAGAAAAGAGTAATGAGGAAAAAGCAGAGCAATGAGGAAGAAGAAAAGAGTAATGAGGAAAAAAGCAGAGCAATGAGGAAGAAGAAAAGAGTAATGAGGAAAAAAGCAGAGCAATGAGGAAGAAGAAAAGAGTAATGAGAAAAAAGCAGAGCAATGAGGAAGAAAAAAGAGAAATGAGAAAAAAGCAGAGCAATGAGGAAGAAAAAAGAGTAATGAGAAAAAAACATAGCACTGAGGAAGAATAAACAATGTAAAAGAAAAGCAAGGAATGAAAGGAGGACCTGAGAATGAGGAAAAAGAAAAGAAGAATGAGGAAGAAAATGGGCATGAGAAAGAGGAAAGGGAGGATGAGAAAGAAATGAGAACGAGAAAAATAAAAACAAAAAAGAAGACAATAAGATTAAGAAGGAAGGAAAAAAAGGAATAAGGAAAAAGAAAAGAAGAATGAGAATGAGAAAGGAAAAAATTAGAATGGGACAAAAAGAATGAGGAAAAAAGGGAAAGGAATAAGTAGAAAGAAAGAATGAGAAAAAGAAATGAAAAAGAAGAAAATTAGAATGAGGAATAAGAAAAGGGAATGAAAAAGGAAGAAGGAACAGGAAGTGAGGAAGATGAGAAAAAGAAAAGGAAGGAAATACAATGGAACGGGAGTAAGAGAGATCAGAGAGAAAAGAGAGGGAAAGAAGGAAGAAGAGAATGAGAATGAAGAGGGGAATGGAGAAGAAGAGAGAGAGAGAGAGACTAAAGGATTAAGGGCTTTAACCCACCTCCCTGGTCTTTACCGCATCAATTCCAAGGCTCTGCATCAAACGCAGTATCTGTTCGTTGGGTTCTGCCCCATGCTGCTCCCCACCAGTACTAGGCAGCAGTCTGGGGGCCTCTGCAACCATCCAACGGTGCCTCTTGATATGCTCCACACTGTACCGCTTACTTGGGTCTAGCACCAACATCTTGCGGATCAGAGATTCACAATCTGCAACATTAGATGCCTCTGTAGGCTACCCATTTGCTGTAAGCAAGGAAGTGCGGCAGGTTAGCACTCAATATAAGACAATTTCATATGCTAGTTGATGCATAAGTGAATAACAATGATTGTGATCTAGCAATTTAGTTTCTAAAATGAGTGTGAGTGTGTTTTGTAGACTTTTAGAGAATGCAGAGAAAACCAAATGATCTTCCCATGATGTATCTACAAAATTTGTTTTAAATCGTATTCCATTTTATTAAACAACAACACTGCTGAAAACTAATTCAATTATAAACACTTTTCACTGTTGATTTGTTGTAAAGCAAGTGTAATTGATTTACCTTTTATTTGAAGCAGTAATAAATTAATTGTAAATAATTAGAAAATATTAGCATAATTTTATTAACATTTATTTTTAGTGGCTTCAATTTTTTAGGAAACTTTACGAAGATTGGGTCCTTTTACTTTGTTCTTAAATTCTACAATAAACTGTGGTGCCTTTATTAAGGGGTTAGGTACAGCTTACAGCAGAAAATGTTTTGAAAATATTCAACATTTTTTCCTCCATTATTGTATCTTGTACAATAATGAAAATTGCTATATGAAAAAAATATTTTTACGATTAAAAAAAATTATATATATATTTTTTTTTTCAAAATTGAAAATGGTGGCAGTTTACTGTGCAGTGATGAAGCGTTTCTCTCATAACTCATAAACTTGTTAATGTTGTATAGTTTTGAGTTATGTGGGAAACGCTTCATCATTGCAGAGTGAACTGAATTTTGAAAAAGAAAAATGTAAATAATTTTTTTAAATCGTAAAAATATTTTTTCACATAGCAGAAGGACAGTGTTTTACACATACTAATATTACATACAAGATATATAATGGAGGAAAAATATGTTGAATATTTACAAAATTTTACTGCTGTAAGCTGTACCTAACCCTTTAATCAGGTAATGTTTTAGATTTCGAAATTTTCTCGGGCTTCCAGCCAGGATCACCAACTTATGACCTGGCTGGAAGCCCGAGAAAATTTCGAATTATCACGTCGTCAGGAAAGCTTCAGTAGTAATGTTTTAGTACTTTGACTTCATAACTGTAAATTTAATATTAATTGTAATTTTAATTTTAATTGTATTCTTGATATTGTAGTTGTAATCCCCTGGTAGAAGGGAAGGAAAAGTCTGATGACTCCATCTTTACCAGATAAAATAAATAAATAAATAAATAAATAAATAAATAAATAAATAAATAAATAAATAAATAAATAAATAAATAAATAAAGTAGTAAATAAATAAATAGAGAAATAAAGAAAAAATAAATAAAGAGAGAAAAAAGAAAGAAACAAGTAAATAAATAAATACAAGAATAAAGAATGAATGAATGAATGGATGGGTGAATGAATGAATGAATTAGTTAATGAAATAAATCCGGTATCTAAATAAGTAACTGAGAATAAATAAATGAACAAATAAATGAATATCGTACTGTATCAGTAGACCTATCCATTTTGCAAACCGTTAGCGATATTACTGTTTGGTTACGCTAGGTTTGAAAGCGCGACACTGTCTGTTGACACGTGTAGCAGGTTTCCAGTGCACGCACACCTGGTGCTCCGGGCACACATTGGGCAAAATGCCCACCATGAGCACGTCCGCTCTATACAAACACAGGTTAGGAGAGCATGGCTGAACTTATTACATTTTTAATTTCATTCACTGTGGAGATCTTCACTTTACCCATCCACAGGGGCAGGTATTTATGGAGATTAATTTTATCATTTGTTTTTTTAACCCAGATAAGCCCAAAAATTTTTTGTGATAAAAATACAGTAGCACATTAGTTACTCTCAAAAATCGGTTAAATGATGTTGAAATAAACTGAAACAAGGAACGTATATTTTCTAAAGTTAACAAATACTACCAACATTATCGCACAACTTATAAAATGTCCCTAACACCAACAATGACACAATATCCGAAGGCACTGCAGCTGTCCTTAAAAAAGGACAGTGGAAAAATCTGGGTTAATATCGGGATCGGCGGAGATTGTTGGAGATTGATTTGTATTCTTGGCGGAGATTAATGGAAATTTTGGAAAACACAACTATTTTGGAACTGGAGTATTAGCTCAGCATGAATATTACTTTCCAAACAATTAACATTAAAGGTTCGTTGGATTCTGGATTTTGGTAAAGGTGCGGTATGGCAAATAAACAATATTTATTGGATTGAGACTGTATTTAACACACATTCATTAAAAAAGAAAAACACTTGCAGCCCTCAATTTAACACTTTCAAATGATTAGTGAAATGTTGAATTCTCTGCCTTTTGAGTTCACTAATGTAATCAGAACACCTGGAATACCATGTAATGTAGCCTACTTGGATACCGGTATACTGGGTGTTCATTTCAAAGTGTGTCATGACGTCACTGTTGTTGGGTCACCGATTTGAAGCGAGTTTCAGCTTATATGTTAGAGAAGTTGCCTATTATTTAAGGCGTTCTTCAATCTGAACTTGAGAACGTGTACGGTATAACTTGAACGTCGTAGCAACAGATGGCGGTCTGTACGGTCTGTGTGCTACCATAACCTCTTTCGAACTGTGTTTTGCGCCGGCAAGTCGTACGCAGGGTATTTGTTATCATCGGTTGCGTACGGTAACATTCCACAACACAAATCAAATGCTCCGTGTCCATGTTGACAGTCGAAGTTAATGTCAACAAATACGTAAGTAATCGTCTTAACCCTCTCCCCAAACAGTTCACATTCCTGCCACTACCGTCGTTACCGTACGTATCGGCACGTATTCTTCAGAATGAACGCCGTACTTGCTAGCCAACTTCTCTGCCTCTTAGATTATACACCTGAGCTGCGGAAGTGTAGGAAGATTGAATTCTCTAGGCTCGTCAGCTAGCCACATGACGGCATACAGCGAGCCAAGACACATTTTGAACTGAACACCCAGTATAACAAATGAAGAGTCCACTGCAAGAATGATGGATGTCATTTGGAACACATTTTGCAGGAGAAGCAACTGAAAGTTTGAAATGCTTAGCGCTCAAAGCTTAACTGTGATTTGCCGATCATTACTGGACAATGACTATCAGTGTTAATGCCATATAACTCTGTATGTACATTCTATATGTCTTAAGCTATACATTGACAGTCTTGGTTCATTTTCGACAAGAATGTGACATCCATCATTCTTGCAGAGACTCTTCAAATTTAAGTGAAAAAAAGTCCGAAAAAAACTCAGAATATGAAATTCGCCATAAAACGACACAATAGTAATAATTCGCGAATGTGTTCATATTTAGCTATTAGAATTATATTTCGCGATTTGTCGCGTTTGTTTTATCCGCATATTATTAATCAGAATCACTTAATTCGTAAAGATTAGTAAAAATCTATTGTGTATCGATTATGTCGTGATTTTCGCGATCTCCATCCATAACTTGATTCACACGTCTCAGCACTGAAAATCCTGGATTTTTCTTCAACATACTAGCCCATCGAGTCATCAGTCATGTAATAAACATAACCGGCAGTACTCGTATGTGACGTTTTGAGAAGTTGTGAAACAGCTGTTTATAATGGAAAATGTTTGTCGGTAACAACAGCTACGTAGATCGGTAAATAGCACAGATGTGATAGAAAATGCCTTGTAGTGTTTCAGAGTAGCCTTATTCTCGTTGTAATAAAAACGATAAAAGTTGACAATTTTTAAATATACTAAAATAGACCTAAATAGATGTTAAAACTGTAAAATAGGTGTTAACGACCGAAACAGGCATTTCACGGTACTATAAAAAAAACTGTCGAAGTTCATAACTTTTCATGAAACGTCTGCACATTTTAAAGACTTTGTAGTAATGCTCAAGGAACTAAATAGGCATTTGTTCTAAAATCCCTGATCTACTTTTAAGGTTAGATACGGTAGTTAAATAATTAGGAAGGCATATTTGTAAAAAAAAAAAAATCTTGGAACACATTTATGCATTGTCACTATCTGACGAGTAAATAGACTTGACTGTTCAGACGTAACATAAATAATAACTCTCACAAGGACAAAGATAAGACCGTGAAATTTCCAGTTTTCATCTAAACAAAAAAAAGTTACAAGTGTGATAACATTCTGTCGCTTGCACTAGTTTGATCCACATTCTTTCATTCTTTATCTGTCACTAGGCCTACTATTATTGACGACTTCAACATTGTCACATGTCTGTTAGTGTTCATGATGAGTCAAGCTGGTAAGACCCATAACACACTTGAAGAGTTTTCGCTGGCGGGCGAGAAATGTGTTGCGAGAAAGAGGCGAAGAGCCTTCCTCCACACACTTGGCGAGTTCTCGCTATCACAGATCACACCTCGCTATGATCATCCATGCACTGCCTTCATGAAGAAAGCATTTATCTGATTATAGTAATCACTCGTTGGGGGAAATATTATAGGTTATGTATTTACGTATATTGTCGTACTTAAATATATAACCTGTAAGTATACTTTACAAATTACGTACGAACGCTATGTTGAATCTGAGTATTCAGATGATGAGGAAATGGAGTTACATGAACATATTTTGTTCATGAAAAGAAGAAGTAGGCCTAAAATTAAAGCCAGAAATACCTGAAAATCACATTGTATCTTACGAAAATAAGGGCGAGTTTTGGACACTGGTTTCGATTTGAATGATGATACGTTTTAGGCGTTATTTCTGGTTCAATGGACCACAGTTTTTTTTTTTTTTGCCATTCATGATATGATAGAGAATTCTTTGCTATATTCTGATTAAAATTACGTAAACTGTTAAGACATATAGATACATTATTTCAAATGTTTAATCAATACTATTAAATCTCATCAAAATAAAATATAGCCCTATTTATTTTCGGATAATCTGATGTTTGTCTCCAGATTTCTTCTTTAAGTTCCGCGTTTTTATAGTTTTCATCCCGTGTATCATATAAATAGGCCTACGGGTGACATCGTACAAGTTCGATAAGTTTCTGACTGCAAAATTATCAGCCATCTTTCCTCATTTTCAAATAAAAACAATACAATTCATCGCCACCTGTGATATCTTTTTCTACATTCAATCGTCATAAAGAGTATAAATGTCAAACATCTTTGATAAATGTGTCAAGAAAATTCGCTGAGCTACCGATTCCAGCGAGAAACTTGGGCGAGGTTTTTGCCTCGAACGAGAATCTCTTCCAGTGTGTGGACGTCCATTTGAATCCATGTTATCAATTTTTTAATTTTCTCGCTGGCGAAAAACTCTGCAAGTGTGTTACGGGTCTAAGTATACTCAAGGAAATAAGACTACTACAAAATGGTGCCTTACAGTTCCTTGAATACGAAGACAACAGTGATTATTGATGATGATGATGATGATGATGATGATGATGACGACGACGACGACAAAGACACGCAGTAGAGTAATGGTTTTCAAGAAGCTACACTACAAAGCCGAAAGGTTTGATTCCTGATAAGGAGACGACTCAGGCCCTAATACGTCTTTCACTCTTTTCTTTCTTTGCTGCGAAAAAAAAGTATGTAGTGCTACACCATAATATATTAGTACCTATTCTTTTCTAGAGAATGTTATTATAAGCCTTCATCTTTACATATTACAACTGCCGGCAATAGGAACAGTTACAGTTGAAGGTGTTTTTCCCAAATTGTAAAATAGTCACTACTTGCTTTCAAAGAAATGGTTCCAAGAACGTCCGCAAAATTTAGAGCAAAGTGTGCAGCATTCAGTCCTTGTTCTACTGTTCGAGTGGCAGTACTTCATAATTTATATGCAAAATATCTTCCATAAGTGTCAAAAGTGTTTTGCTTAGTATCGAAATAAAAATACAGATAATTGATCAGTTTGGGAAAAGAGAAACCACACCTCAACAAGCATCAGAATACGAGATTGACGTTACAAATATGCGCGATTTAATTAAAAACAAGGATAAAGTGTATAAAAGTCTGTAAATCTACAACAGGAAACCTCTACTATTTCTATCCTTCCGCAAAGAATCAACGCAAGGAATTAACTTTGACCCTATTTACCCATTGTTGACAACCGGACTTGAGTCAGTGAAATTCTGATTCATGTTAAACGCAAGACCACGGAACTACTGATTCACAATCTGGCATGTTAAACACAATTTTGTATGCAGATGATCAGGTTTCATAGGCAAATTCAGAAGACTGGTCGCTAGATGGCGTGGGGGTAAGCGGACTGGCCGATAGATGACAGCAATCCAGTATATCAACCATAGATAAATACATTAACAACTATATAACTACTTTTTTTTTTAAGATGGGACATAATATTACCATTGCGATCAGAGAAACAACTGAATGACACATAGCGTGGTAGGCCTGTTGCTATGGTAACAACGGTTGCAATGCCAAAGTTACAGTTTCCACGTGGTGAGTGCTCAATAGCTCTCTTAGTGACATTTATGTGCAAACAATGTTAGCATTGATACATTTCGTCTTTTATTCTCTGTCGATTTTTTTTTTTTTTAACTTTTTGAATGTTTTAACATCACTCATCTAACGTCAAATTACTAGCTCCCATCAGCTGACAGCGTGGTAGTCCATATTGGCAACATAGCGCTGCAGTTCCAAGCTCGGCCGCTTAACTGTCATGACCCATCTTAAAAAGGTATATGTGCCGCTCCAAGATAGTCGACAGCAGAGATGAGCTTAAACGATATTTTCAAGTATCTGTGACAACTGTGACTGTGACAATTAAATAACTGTGACTTTTATCGGTGATATTTTATATCGATACGTAAGCACAATATGCATGAATTACTCCGATATTTTGTCACACCGATAAAAATTAGCAGGAAATATTGAAGAGCAGTGAAATATGAATACGATTTCTCTATACACACCACACATCAGTGATTTATATGGGAAAATCCAACAAAGAAATTATGTACATGTACCATTAACAAATAAATACTTACCTAACTGAACAGTAACATGTCAAAAGTTGACCTCATGTACCAAGAGGTTATATTATAGATATTGAACCAGTTGATCATTTTTAAATGTAGTTGGGTATGGAGAAATTGAGGTTATGTGATTATACTAATAATATATAATATAATGGATAAATTATTTTACGTCGTGCATTAACATTATAATATTGAGTCATAGAATAAAAATTAATGAAACATAAGTATTCGGAAAAACATTGGAAAATAATTACAAAACAAAACAGTTGTTCAGACAGGATTTTACACAAGATTAAGTACTGGTAACCAATGGTGTTATTATTTAAATCGTGTAATAACCACATCATTTATAATAAGATGGAGAAACTACCGCCCGATTGCTGTTATTGTATCATGCGCATGCGCAAACCTACGACGTAGAGGAGAAAATATCAGTCACAGAGTACTGAATACGGAGCAGATTTCGATAGCGATATTTTGTCACAGATATTTCGCGTCATCAGTCACAGGTTTATGTGACAAAAAAATACCTGTGACAAAATATCGGTTTGTGAAATATCGGCCATCTCCAGTCGACAGTCTTGAAATGACATCGAAGTTAAAGGGACTGTAAATACAAAGACACAAAATTACAGCACAATAGGCCGCTAAGAGTGGTAATTCATACAGTCTTTCCCAACCTAGAAGTTAAAATGCTGGCGCCGCCACTGATATGACGTAACAGTGAAATGAGGTCTGAGAGGAGAATACACTTTTGTGGTTTGCCCCCTCTCTTCAGGAAGACTTATCAGCATCGAGTTATCAAGTCTTCCTGTTGAAGTAAGTTTCTATGTGCAGAACCGACAATCTGTGTGTTTACATATACCGGCAACATCCAGCTTAGTATAATGCAGAGAATCCACTGATCTCTCTTGTCGAACTCATTTCCTCATTAACATCATCACTATACGAGCTGGCTGTCTGTTACATTTTCATTAATATTATAACAGACCTACTGCAAAAATAAATTTAGAAATTTTTGCGAAAATACACGTTTTTAACATTTCTGATACGGACAAAGTGATTCTGGCATACACAACTATGCGCAATGACTTTTCCCCATTTACTAAACTGATTTTGTTTATATTTAGCATCTACGAGCCAATTTATTTGGGACTATTAATTCAGAAATCTTCTCACTATTCGTGAGCTGCCACAAGGGACAAAGAGTACTTAACCATATAAATGTTTACAAGTTCAGTGAACCATTAATTTTGTTTTGACAATGAAACTCCTACAAGTACATAGCTGCAAACACATTTTGTGATTGGTGGAAATATACCTAGTTTTAGAGATGCAAGTGTTACAAAAAAGTAAAGAATGCTAATGAACTTGGTTTCATTTGGAATATAGGTGATGCTTCAGGAGAGCAATTGATCCTTTCAATGCAGCTAAAGTTACAATAGGAATAATATATGTAGGTATTCCAAGCCTCTTAAACACATCTTTCATGAAGAGAGTAGCGGTATCTCTTGCTCCAACCAGAAGTCCGATTACTTCAAGCTCTTCTAGCTGGTACTTTTGGAGGTAATATGGAATGGTAGGATTGTAGATATTCTTTTTTTCCTTATCCACTTCTGCTGGCTGTTGCTCATTCGTTTCGAAACGCACAGTGGGGTCAATTATGAATCCAGATCTTGTAGATTCCTTGAAAGCTATTATATCTATGCGCCGTGTACTGCCATTGACGGAGAGACCATGTACTTCTTCAAAGGTGTTGTAATCGGCATCTTTAAGGGCAGTGGCTATAATTGATCGTACTTGGTGGTGCCTAGCGTTTCGCAGACCTTCGCCGTGCGGACAGGATCCCAGCACGTGTGCAAGAGTTTCAACCTCGTCATGATCATGTGATATAAGGCGTAATGCGTTGAATTAGTACCAAGGAACGAGGCCTGGTTCGAGACCGCATGGAGGAAAGAATAGTTCTCATGATATTGTAAATTTTATACTGAACAACAATGTAATTTTATTATCTCAACAATAGAATTTGCTCTCCACACAGTAACACAGTATTCGTTAGTGCGCTCCACAGACGACAATGACAATTTACTTGGACTATTACGAACAACAATGAACTGTTAATCTTAACTAATATTTACAAAGCACTATTTACAACACAGAACGGTCAGTTCTCAGTTCACAGCTCGTTTGTCTTGGCTAGTTCTTCTAGCTCAGTCACTCGCTTTCACAGAATCTCGAACCCCAGACCTTCAGAGACGATCCGCTGCACTTCGAACTCAGGTCCCCCAACTGCGGTCCACTGCACTCGAACTCCGGGCTTCAGGCTCCACAGTTACGGACACAACTCAAGTCGCGCTCTGGTCTCGAAGCTGGCTTCACTGCTACACAAGACTGTCTGGCTTGCTCTCCACTGACTTTAACAACACTGCCTTACTGACTGACTGATAAAACTGCTCAAGTTCACTCGCGTTTCTTCTTTTGTTACGAGAAATTAATAATTATAAATTGGAAACTTACCACTGCAATTTCACCTAAATTGCAATGTTAATTATTGTTTTTAAATATTTGTAAAAATTAAGTAAAGCCTACTACTCCACGAAACTTATTGCATTCCTGATACAAGTAACATTAAGGAAGTCGTGAAAAAATCAACAAGATTCCAGATGCCGATGTTATTACTGCAATATGTTATATAAATAATATTGTTAAAATACTAAAATGAAAAATAAATCATTACATAACCTTACCGTTTGTTTTAAGTTCGCATTTATAGACTGGGGGAAAAAAAAAGAGACGTATATCACGGCCAGCTGGAGTATAGTAAACACGGAAATATTTTATAGCAACAATGTTGAAGAAAGATATTTTGGTTTTCCGAAGTTGCCGTCATTAAACAGAAACCAACATGGAGATTTCATTGCAACTAATTAGAAATTCGTCTTTCAGGTATGTAATAAACTATCTTCGCACAAAATAATGTACGATACACGAGCGGTATGTTTGTTTTCATGTTCTCGGAAATTAAAAAAGCTCAACTACGTTTTGCTTTTTCAAACTTTTCCTCGAACATGAAAACGTCAACATACCGTTCTTGTAACGTATATTACTATTACTTAAATCAATGTATCTTCATTTGAAATCAACGACATAGGCTACATCAGCGATTTACTTCAAATATAAATCAAGTGATATATAGGCCTAGTGTCATTGGAAAGTCACTTCAAACTTTAACGCATTATACATATTATAGCATTTGAAGCAGAAAAAACAAAACTATCACTGTGTTTGTTAGTTAATTTCTGAATTTCCATAGTTACCATTTTGTTGATTTAAACATTAATGATTTTATTCGTACTGCTATAAGAATTTTGAAATTTCAGGTCGTGGTTCTGTCATTGAATGTTAGCATATAGCTGGTACATACGAGTAGTAAAAGATTTCAATTATATCTGTTTTTAATAATAGTTTAATAAAATAAACTATAAACGGCAATATCATTCAAAATATGATACAATGGAAATGTTACTAAAGAAATAAAATGATGTACAATGGTACTGGCAGAGGATAATTAAAATACACATGGGATTTCTGGCTGTTTTAGGGGGACTCGTAGATTAATAAAAGACAGACAGTACCTGTGTACAGAAGAAATTTATTTATTTATTTATTTATTTATTTATTTATTTATTCACTTATTTATTTACTTATTCACTAATTTATTTATTTACTTATCCATTCATTTATTCATCTATTTATTTATTCACTTTTTATTTACTTATTCACTTATTTATTTATTCACTTATTTATTTACTTATTCACTTATTTAGTTACTTATTCACTTATTTATTTATTCATTCACTTATTTATTTATTTATTTATTCATTTACTTATTTCTTTACTTATTCACTTATTTATTTACTTGTTCACTTATTTATTTATTTACTTACCTATTTATTTATTTACTTACCTATTTATTTATTCACTTATTTATTTATTTACTTATTCATTTATTCATCTATTTATTTATTCACTTATTCATTTAATTCGTCTATTTATTTATTTACTTATTCACTTATTTATTTGCTTATTCACTTATTTATTCACTCATTCACTTATTTATTTATTCATTCACTTAATTATTTATTCATTCACTTATTTACTTCTTTATTTATTCACTTATTTACTTATTCACTTTATTTATTTATTCACTTATTTCTTTATTTATTCACTTTATTTATTTATTTACTTATTTCTTTACTTACTCACTTATTAATTTACTTATTCACTTATTTATTTATTTATTTATTAATTCACTTATTTACTTCTTTATTCATTCACTTATTTACTTATTTATTTATTCACTTTATTTATTCACTTATTTCTTTACTTATTCACTTATTTATTTACTTGTTCACTTATTTATTTATTTATTTATTTACTTACTTACCTATTTATTTATTTATTTACTTATTTACTTATTTATTCATTTACGTGTTTATTTATTTATTTATTTATTCACTTATTTACTACTACTTCTTCTTCTTCTTCTTCTTCTTCTTCTTCTTCTTCTTCTTCTTCTTCTTCAGTCCATTCTGCTGCTAAGCGTCGGATTCGCCCCTCTCCGTCCATTTCATCCATTTTTCCCGGTCTCTACACATTCTCTTCATCTCTACCATTGTTTTTCCTTTCTGTTGGCCTATTCTTTCTATTGTATCCTCCCATTTAATCCTTGGTCTTCCTCTTCTCTTCACTTATTTACTTATTCATCGAAATAAAAGAAGAACCTTGTGAATTCCGATGTTTTCATAGTCTAATACCAGTCTAAACAGTAATGAAATATTTATTTTACGTACTCGTAACCTTTAGAAATTATTCTCAATCACAAAAACAAGAAATATTGACACTGCCTTCCTGAATGTCAATATCGTTAGGATGAAACAAAATTCCATACGAATTTTTAATGACCCTCTGTGTAGTCGCCATTAGAGAATCATCAGCTGGTTCGCGGAGGGTTGGGTTAGGTTTGGAAGCATGTTATGAAGAACAGCGAGCAATTAACATTATTATTTTGTGTTGCGAAATATGTTATTTCTAAAACATCGTTATGAATGCTGGATAAAATTCACGTACATTAATGATCACATTAATACTGAAGTTATTAGTACTGTATACGCTCTGGTAGTTTATTCCTTGTCTGTTCTTGAAGTTGTAACTTCATAACTTTGTTTAACGTTTTTGTTCCTGGGCTTTCGCACAAAGCTCTTAAAACAACAAATAGCTGCTACACGTCAGGATAAATATCGAGTAATTATGACACGAGATGTAAGCCACGGGCATTGGCGTTCATTAGAAATCCCAGTACATTTTTATATAGTTTTTCGTGAACTCCAGGAAACACAGCGGAGTCAAAATTAGTCAATTCTCAAATATTATCCGGAATGTAATTGTATTACATTTTAATTATTATTTCACTTGTTTTTTTTTTAATTTTTAATGTCATAATAATGAATAGAAATACATTTGTAATTACAATGTAACGTCGATATATAAAAATCTTGAAAATAAAACATGAAACAAACTAACAATAACAAAACAACAACAATAAGGAATGAAACATTACATTCAACTTTTTATGTAACAAATTACCATCGCATGAGCGGAATAAAAACGATTTACAATATTTTAAAGTTGAAGTAGGCCTAATGATGTAACTTAACTAGGAATTTGAGTAGAAAATAAACAACAGATACCAACTAATGATATTCAAAGTACCAAATGTTCAATATTGTATTTATTTTGTTTATGTACAAAAGTTCCCGTCAAACGAAACAAATTTAATGCGACTATTTCGTTTATATGACGTCATTCCATTTTCGGCCAATGCAGTGTAATGAAATTTTGAATTCCGACCAATCACAGTCATACATAGCAATAATGTCTGTAGCTCGATTTATAACTATCGATTTATCGCATGGTCGATCTTTTGTTTAGTCTGCGTCGCCAACTGTTTCCACGTAAATCGATGAGCATGAATCCATTGTACCAAATAAAGTGCGAAATTCTACTTCCACATCTACATGTTCATCTTATAATTCCATGTCCACTGTATGTAAAGAAAATGACACTTCTTTATAACAATTGTTCATTTAATTAAAGTATTAATCAGGTTATTTGTAATTATACTATAAAATGTTTAAATTAAATTATGATTTCAGCAGATAATGAAAACGTATTTGTTATAATAAGTGAAAAGCGCAGTACATGTAATTAACATTATTAAACCTGTATTTCGCTTTTCTCAATTGGCATTACTGAATAACATTCAATTATTTCTTTATTGCAGTAATCGTTATTCATCTATTTCGACTTCACAATGTCTGAATAGGTTAAGTATTCTAAATATACAATTATTAAGATTTTGTGAGCTAATTTTACGGATGTAATTATTTACATTTTCTATTTTATTCACGAAATAGTCCTAATAAAATGTCACTCGATGTCCGAGATTTCTATAGATATAAACATTTACACGGATTTCTAATGAACATAGATGGACATGTCGTCTTTGTGACAGCGAATTCTTTGGCCGATGTGTTGTTTCTAAAACTGGATTCCCCATCAAAGTGAAAGGGCTTTGTCTTCAGCACAATTACGACTATAAAGTTTCTTTAGCAGAAGATTAGTCTGTGTCAAGCGAGTGAAAGTGGAAGAGTACAGGAAGAACTTTAGAGAAAGTGGTTGACCGTGGTTGGATTCAAGGAAAGTGCTAGCAGACACCACGCGTAGCAACCGATACGCCGCGGTCACTCCGTTTAAAATTCCTTCGATGATGACACTTGACGAACCGCCACTGCGGGCAGTTGATCCACTTAGGGAGCCCTGGGATCGAAAGTCAAGGGATGGCCTGTGCTTGACCGTGAACACGGTCCTTTACGCCGTTGATGCACACGGCGTCAGTCTGCTGACGCAAGAGGCGAGGCGCAATGACGTAAACGCGGCGCGGTGGAAGGGGGGGGCTCGTGACCTACTACAACACGGGCTGATCACTATCGATCGTCGGACGGCCTGCACTTCATTTCTCCAGATTTATTTCAGGCCCTCCCGCCGATCGCATCTTGGGTTCCACTGTATGAAGACTGCGGTATCCGCGATCCGTGGTGGTGGGGGGAGAGAGGAACAGAGGAAAAGAGAGAGACTGACAGGTTATAGGACCGAAATATATCGACTGCGATAACAGAGATCCATGGTGGAGGGGGGGTGGAGAGAGAGAGAGATAGAGAGAGAGAGAGAGAGAGAGAGAGAGAAAGGAAGAAAGAAAGAAAGAGAGAAACAGTCTCGTTATAGGACCGAAATATATCGATTACAATATCCGAGATACATGGTGGAGGGGGGTGGAGAGAGATAGAGATAGAGATAGAGATAGAGAGGGAGAGAGAGAGAGAGAGAAAGGAAGAAAGAAAGAAAGAAAGAGACTCGTTACAGGACCGAAATATATCGATTACAATATCCGAGATCCATGGTGGAGGGGGGGGGGTGGAGGGAGAGAGAGAGAGAGAGAAAGAGAGAAACAGACTCGTTATAGGACTGAAATATATCGATTATAATATCCGAGATCCATGGTGGAGGGGGGTGGAGAGAGAGAGAAAGAAAGAAAGAAAGAAAGAAAGAAAGAAAGAAAGAAAGAAAGAAAGAGAGAAACAGACTCGTTATAGGACTGAAATATATCGATTACAATATCCGAGATCCATGGTGGAGGGGGGGTAGAGAGAGAGAAAGAGAGAGAGAGAGAGAGAAAGAAAAAAAGAAAGAAAGAGAGAAACAGACTCGTTATAGGACTGAAATATATCGATTACAATATCCGAGATCCATGGTGGAGGGGGGGTAGAGAGAGAGAAAGAGAGAGAGAGAGAGAGAAAGAAAAAAAGAAAGAGAGAAACAGACTCGTTATAGGACTGAAATATATCGATTACAATATCCGAGATCCATGGTGGAGGGGGGGGTAGAGAGAGAGAAAGAGAGAGAGAGAGAGAGAGAAAGAAAAAAAGAAAGAAAGAGAGAAACAGACTCGTTATAGGACTGAAATATATCGATTACAATATCCGAGATCCATGGTGGAGGGGGGGTAGAGAGAGAGAGAGAAAGAGAGAGAAAGAAAGAAAGAAAGAAAGAAAGAGAGAAATAGACTCGTTATAGGACTGAAATATATCGATTACAATATCCGAGATCCATGGTGGAGGGGGGGTAGAGAGAGAGAGAGAAAGAGAGAGAGAAAGAAAGAAAGTAAGAAAGAAAGAAAGAAAGAAAGAAAGAGAGAAACAGACTCGTTATAGGACTGAAATATATCGATTACAATATCCGAGATCCATGGTGGAGGGAGGGGTAGAGAGAGAGAGAAAGAGAGAGAGAGAAAGAAAGAAAGAAAGAAAGAGAGAAAGAGAGAAACAGACTCGTTACAGGACCGAAATATATCGATTACAATATCCGAGATCCATGGTGGAGGGGGGTAGAGAGAGAGAGAGAGAAAGAAAGAAAGAAAGAAAGAAAGAGAGATACAGACTCGTTATAGGACCGAAATATATCGATTACAATATCCGAGATCCATGGTGGAGGGGGGTGGAGAGAGAGAGAGAGAGAGAGACCAAAATATTGATATCCGAGATTTGAGATAGAGAGGGGGAAGGGGGAGAGAGAGCGAGAGAGAGAGACCGAAATATTGATATCCGAGATTCGAGAGAGAGAGGGGGAAGGGGGAGAGAGAGCGAGAGAGAGAGAGACCAAAATATTGATATCCGAGATTCGAGAGAGGGAGGGGGAAGGGGGAGAGAGAGCGAGAGAGAGAGAGACCAAAATATTGATGTCCGAGATTTGAGATAGAGAGGGGGAAGGGGGAGAGAGAGCGAGAGAGAGAGACCGAAATATTGATATCCGAGATTCGAGAGAGAGAGAGAGACACACACACACAGAGAGGGATAGACAGGTTATAGGACCGAAATATATCGACTACGATATCCGAGACTCAAGGTAGAGAGAGGGACAGACAGACAGACTGATTACAGTACCGAAATAAGGAACTGCAAACCAATTTCTAGAGCGTACATCAATACTAGCCAATAAGTGAACAGTATGATTTGGTACGGTGGTATGGGAGGTGGTAAAACTCCACCCTTTTTTTACGTCAATATTTTTATTATCTGGAATTCAGTGTAGTTCAAGATCTCGTGGTGTCTGAAACAGACTTTTCCGTCCATTGATTCCCTATATCAAAATACTCTAATTAGACTTCTCTATTATTTGTATTATTTTGGTCCAAGAGATTTCAGACACCCTGTATGGTCAGTGAAGCAGGTCGGCTGATCAATCTGTCCATGAGTTAGTCAATAAACTATTAAATCAGTCAATCTGTTAGCTATTCTGTCAGTCAGTAAGATAAGTTATTCAGTCAAGTCGGTTACTGAATCGATCAGTATGTGACTTGGTTATTAAGCTATTAAATCAGTATACAAATTGGTTCATCGGTCTGTCAGTGCGTCAGCCAATAAGCTATCTGTCAATAAGTTACTTAACCACACAACAGTCCGTAAACTAATATTATTTCAGTCAGTTTTTCTTGCTAATCTATCATTAAGTTACTTAACTACACGACAGTCCGTAAACTAATATTATTTCAGCCAGTTTTTCTTGCTAATCTATCATTAAGTTACTTAACCACATGACAGTCCGTAAACTAACAATATTTCAGTCAGTTTTTCTTGCTAATCTATCATTAAGTTATTTAACCACATGACAGTCCGTAAACTAACAATATTTCAGTCAGTTTTTCTTGCTAATCTATCATTAAGTTACTTAACCACACGACAGACCGTAAACTAATATTTCAGTCAGTTTTTCCTAATAGTCTATCAATAAGTTACTTAACCACACGACAGTCCGTAAACTAATATTTCAGTCAGTTTTTCCTAATAGTCTATCAATAAGTTACTTAACCACACGACAGACCGTAAACTAATATTTCAGTCAGTTTTTCCTAATAGTCTATCAATAAGTTACTTAACCACACGACAGTCCGTAAACTAATATTTCAGTCAGTTTTTCCTAATAGTCTATCAATAAGTTACTTAACCACACGACAGACCGTAAACTAATATTTCAGTCAGTTTTTCCTAATAGTCTATCAATAAGTTACTTAACCACACGACAGTCTGTAAACTAATATTTCAGTCAGTTTTTCCTAATAGTCTATCAATAAGTTACTTAACCACACGACAGTCTGTAAACTAATATTTCAGTCAGTTTTTCCTAATAGTCTATCAATAAGTTACTTAACCACACGACAGTCTGTAAACTAATATTTCAGTCAGTTTTTCCTAATAGTCTATCAATAAGTTACTTAACCACACGACAGTCTGTAAACTAATATTTCAGTCAGTTTTTCCTAATAGTCTATCAATAAGTTACTTAACCACACGACAGACCGTAAACTAATATTTCAGTCAGTTTTTCCTAATAGTCTATCAATAAGTTACTTAACCACACGACAGTCTGTAAACTAATATTTCAGTCAGTTTTTCCTAATAGTCTATCAATAAGTTACTTAACCACACGACAGTCTGTAAACTAATATTTCAGTCAGTTTTTCCTAATAGTCTATCAATAAGTTACTTAACCACACGACAGACCGTAAACTAATATTTCAGTCAGTTTTTCCTAATAGTCTATCAATAAGTTACTTAACCACACGACAGTCTGTAAACTAATATTTCAGTCAGTTTTTCCTAATAGTCTATCAATAAGTTACTTAACCACACGACAGTCTGTAAACTAATATTTCAGTCAGTTTTTCCTAATAGTCTATCAATAAGTTACTTAACCACACGACAGTCTGTAAACTAATATTTCAGTCAGTTTTTCCTAATAGTCTATCAATAAGTTACTTAACCACACGACAGTCTGTAAACTAATATTTCAGTCAGTTTTTCCTAATAGTCTATCAATAAGTTACTTAACCACACGACAGTCTGTAAACTAATATTTCAGCAGTCTTTCCTGTTAATCTATCAATAAGTTACTTAACCACACGACAGTCCGTATACCAATATTTCAGTCAGTCTTTCCTGTTAATCTATCAATAAGTTACTTAACCACACGACAGTCCGTAAGCTAATATTTCAGTCAGTTTTCCCTTCAGTCCTCAGAGCATCGAACTCGAGATATCACAAATAGGTTACACAGCACACGGCAGTGCTTCAGTGGTACGTTTAACACGGCACGCGTGGTCTGAAGCAGTTTCGCCCATGTAAACACAGAAATACCGCGAGTTCGTTCCACGTGATGCTCGGTGTAAGTAATACGATAATTAAAAATGCAAATAATGCACAAGTTGAATGAAGAAGAGAAGAAGATGGTCTGACGAAAGTCGTATTAAGCTCTCCAACTATACGCCCCAAGGGATGTGACGTCAGGTGGGTGGGCAGGTTGCACGTGTTGCCAATTAAGTAATTGTTTTGGTGCTTTGACCTCTCACGGTTCCATTATGGTGCATTCATTTCATGCTATTCCTGACAAGAAAAAAAATAACAATACCCCAACCCCAGGGGTGATCAAAACTCCAGACGTACGGACCTTGAAAGGTGGCGGGAGATGCAAACTTATTTATTCTATGAGTGTAGTTCAGCTGTAGGATTGAGGACGGCAGTAAAGGTGTTATTGTATCCTTCCTTACCTATTTTACCTATCGGTACACCTCAATAACAATGGAAACATAACACTAGAGCAGCCATTTATCGTCACATTAAATAAACAAAATATCGATAGACGCATAGCTTTACTATGCTTGCATATCATTACGTAGAACTACGTGTTAAGTGCGATAACCAATCGTCAGGGGCATAGCTTTACAATGTTGCATTATCTTTACGTAGAACTGTGTGTGGGTGTGCAAAAATGAAACAAGAATAACGCATGAGGAAGACAAGGGTAACAACATTATGAGGAGAATAAGTAGAGGGGGGAAGGCAAGGAGAGCATGTGGATGCAAGGAGAGTGAGGGGAAGGCAAGGAGAACAAGGAGAATAAAAGAAGAACAAGAGAAATACAAGAACATATGAGGAATGAAAGAACAAGGGGAATCAAAGAATAATTTCATTTTATTTTTAGTTGGTTATTTTACGACGCTTTATCAACTGCATACTATGATTTATTTGTAACATTTTTCTCTTGTACTGGCAGTTATTTCTTCTTTTCTTCTTCTTCTTCTTCTTCTTCTTCTTCTTCTCCTTATTTGTAACATATCCTCTTGTACTGGAAGTTATTTCTTCTTCTTTTTCTTCTTCTTCTTCCTCTTCTTCTCATTTGTAACATTTCCTCTTGTACTGGAAATTATTTCTTCTTCTTCTTCCTCTTATTCTTCTCATTTGTAACATTTCCTCTTGTACTGGAAGTTATTTCTTCTTCTTCTTCCTCTTCTTCTTATTTGTAACATTTCCTCTTGTACTGGAAGTTATTTCTTCTTCTTCTTCTTCTTCTTCTTCTTCTTCTCATTTGTAACATTTCCTCTTGTACTGGAAATGATTTCTTCTTCTTCTTCTTCATCTTATTTGTAACATTTCCTCTTGTACTGGAAATTATTTCTTCTTCTTCATCTTCTTATTTGTAACATTTCCTCTTGTACTGGAAGTTATTTCTTCTTCTTCTTCTTATTTGTAACATTTCCTCTTGTACTGGAAGTTATTTCTTCTTCTTCTTCTTCTTCTTCTTCTTCTTCTTCTTATTTGTAACATTTCCTCTTGTACTGGAAGTTATTTCTTCTTCTTCTTCTTCTTCTTCTTCTTCTTCTTCTTCTCATTTGTAATATTTCCTCTTGTACTGGAAATTATTTCTTCTTCTTCTTCATCTTCTTATTTGTAACATTTCCTCTTGTACTGGAAGTTATTTCTTCTTCTTCTTCTTATTTGTAACATTTCCTCTTGTACTGGAAGTTATTTCTTCTTCTTCTTATTTGTAACATTTCCTCTTGTACTGGAAGTTATTTCTTCTTCTTCTTCTTCTTCTTCTCATTTGTAACATTTCCTCTTGTACTGGAAGTTATTTCTTCTTCTTCCTCTTATTCTTCTCATTTGTAACATTTCCTCCTGTACTGGAAGTTATTTCTTCGTCTTCTTCTTCTTCTTATTTGTAACATTTCCTCTTGTACTGGAAGTTATTTCTTCTTCTTCTTCTTCTTCTTCTCATTTGTAACATTTCCTCTTGTACTGGAAGTTATTTCTTCTTCTTCTTCCTCTTATTCTTCTCATTTGTAACATTTCCTCTTGTACTGGAAGTTATTTCTTCTTCTTCTTCCTCTTATTCTTCTCATTTGTAACATTTCCTCTTGTACTGGAAGTTATTTCTTCTTCTTCTTCCTCTTATTCTTCTCATTTGTAACATTTTCTCTTGTAGTGGAAGTTATTTCTTCGTCTTCTTCTTCTTCTTCTTATTTGTAACATTTCCTCTTGTACTGGAAGTTATTTCTTCTTCTTCTTCTTCTTCTTCTTATTTGTAACATTTCCTCTTGTACTGGAAGTTATTTCTTCTTCTTCTTCTTCTTCTTATTTGTAACATTTCCTCTTGTACTGGAAGTTATTTCTTCTTCTTCTTCTTCTTCTCATTTGTAACATTTCCTCTTGTACTGGAAGTTATTTCTTCTTCTTCCTCCTCTTATTCTTCTCATTTGTAACATTTCCTCTTGTACTGGAAGTTATTTCTTCTTCTTCTCTTATTCTTCTCATTTGTAACATTTCCTCTTGTACTGGAAGTTATTTCTTCTTCTTCTTCCTCTTATTCTTCTCATTTGTAACATTTCCTCTTGTACTGGAAGTTATTTCTTCTTCTTCTTCTTCCTCCTCTTATTCTTCTCATTTGTAACATTTCCTCTTGTACTGGAAGTTATTTCTTCTTCTTCTTCTTCTTCTCATTTGTAACATTTCCTCTTGTACTGGAAGTTATTTCTTCTTCTTCTTCTTCTTCTTCCTCTTATTCTTCACATTTGTAACATTTCCTCTTGTACTGGAAGTTATTTATTCTTCTTCTTCCTCTTATTCTTCTCATTTCTAACATTTCCTCTTGTACTGGAAGTTATTTCTTCTTTTTCTTGTTCTTGTTCTTCTTCTTCTTCTTCTTCTCCTCATTTGTAACATTTCCTCTTGTACTGGAAGTTATTTATTCTTCTTCTTATATTTTTTAACATTTCCTCTTGCATTAGCAGTTTTTGTTTTAATTGGATATATTATTTACGTACCTTTATCAACTGTTATGATTATCTAGCGGCTGAGTGAGATGAAGGTGATAATGCCAGCGAAATGAGTCAAGGGTCCAGCGTCAAAAGTTACACAGCATTTGCTCTTATTGGGTTGAGAGAAAACCCCGGAAAGACCTCAATCAGATAACTTGTCCCAACCAGGATTTAAACCCGGGCCTGCTACTTTCACGGTCAGGCATACTAACCGTTACTCCAAAGGGGAATACAAGGAGAGTAAAGGGACGAAAAGGAAAAGAAAAACACGAGAACAAGGAGAAAATAAGGAGAAAAGGGAATAAAAGAAGAACAAAGCGAAGAGGAGTTGTATTTTTATAAGTTAGCCCCCACCCATATGTAATGAGGAGAAAGATACGTCAAAAACAAACAGTAGCGTCGCGTTGTATCTGTACTACGGGAACAAACGTGCTGGAAATGTTTTATCGGTTATTTGACAACGGTGTATGAACTGCTAAGTTATCTAGCATGTGTGGAATAGTGAGGTAAGAAACAAATTTCTGATATGAAACACTGTTGCTTTCTTTACTCTATTGCAGGTGTGCTCATTCTCTGACTCCCGATTACGTTCTGTAATCACAACCTTCGAATGTAGAGCGTGCTGTTCCTCGTTCGAAGCTCGACGGATGACTGCGGAAGGCAGTTCAAGTATTTAGTAAACGTACGAACAGTGCGGGACAATGACACAGTCAAAATATTCTGTAAGCAAACGATCATTCCGTACAGTGTGGGCGGAAGAATATTTTTGTTGTGAGAACATGCCGAAGTGATAGGGAAGCTGTTTTCTGTAATATGTATTCATATATCAACGTTATTATTATTATTATTATTATTATTATTATTATTATTATTATTGTGGTGATTTTATTCCAACAGAAATACATGTTACGATAAAATAATTTTGTGCGAAATCGTGCGTATTTGCTTGTTTTCGGCACAGAACCAATACGCGGTAAGTGTGAAATACCACATTCAGTACTCCCAACGTAACACACATAACAATTTCCCTCTTCTTACCGCTTAAGCGCCACATTCATTTTACTGCTTTAGGCTTTTAACATATTATTTTTAGAGACGTTTAACATAGTAATAATTATAAATTGGAAACTTACCACTGCAATTTCACCTAAATTGCAATGTTAATTATTGTTTTTAAATATTTGCAAAAGTTAAGTAAAGTCTACTACTCCACGAAGCTTATTGCATTCCTGATACAAGTAACATTAAGGAAGCCGTGAAGAAATCAACAAGATTCCAGATGCCGATGTTATTACTGCAATATGTTATATAAATAATATTGTTAAAATATTAAAATTAAAAATAAATCATTACATAACCTTACCGTTTGTTTTAAGTTCGCATGTATAGACTGGGGGAAAAAAAGGACAGACGTATATCACGGCCTGCTGGAGTATAGTAAACACAGAAAACATTTTATAGCAACAATGTTGAAGAAAGATATTAAGTTTTCCGAAGTTGCCGTCATTAAACAGAAACCAACATGGAGATTTCATTGCAACTAATTAGAAATTCGTCTTTCAGGTATGTAATAAACGATCTTCGCACAAAATAATGTACGATACACGAGCGGTATGTTTGTATTCATGTTCTCGGAAATTAAAAAAGCTCAACTACGTTTCGCTTTTTCAATCTTTTCCTCGACCATGAAAACGTCAACATACCGCTCTTGTAACGTATATTACTATTTCAGAGGTGCAACGTGAACTGCAGTTTCAAGAATTAAAAGCACTTCATGATAGGCCAAACATTGAAGATAGTCGAACAATTCAGAGTCTTTGTTTAGGAGCAAGTTATGTTGGGAATTAGCTAAGGCACTAAAAACCCTTCACGGATGATGAACTTGTAAAGAAATCTATTGTGCCTAAACAAAATATAGTTAATTACATCTCTGTACTGGAACAGCTCAAATGTGAATTCACAGAACATATATTTAATGATTTTAGACGTATGGAAAGTGATATTAATCTTTTTGTTAATCCTTTCATAGTAAATTTAGTACAATCTGTGAGAGTGCAGTTCCAGGACGAGTTAATTGATTTACAAAGTCACGTAGAATTCAGAGCTAAATGCAGAGAATATGGCTTGCCAAGCATAGAAGTATTCAAAAATGAACAAAACGAAATATCCCAAGATGAGCTTATTCGCTGTCACTCGAAATATGTGTGCAAACAATTATTTTCGAGAATGAAGGTTGCTAAATCCAAAAATCCAAACATAGATCCCGATTAACAGATGAGAATCATTTGTGCATTGCAGTAAATTCGTTGGAAATCGATTTCCGATTACTTGCAGAAAAAAAACACACATGTTGAATGTGGGATATGAAAATAACATTATCTATGATATAATAGTATCATAACTGTATAATAGTAATATACGTTACAAGAGCGGTATGTTGACGTTTTCATGTTCGAGGAAAAGATTGAAAAAGCGAAACGTAGTTGAGCTTTTTTAATTTCCGAGAACATGAAAACAAACATACCGCTCGTGTATCGTACATTATTTTGTGCGAAGATCGTTTATTACATACCTGAAAGACGAATTTCTAATTAGTTGCAATGAAATCTCCATGTTGGTTTCTGTTTAATGACGCCAACTTCGGAACACCAAAATATCTTTCTTCAACATTGTTGCTGTAAAATGTTTTCCGTGTTTACTATACTCCAGCAGGCCGTGATGTACGTCTGTCTTTTTTTCCCCCCAGTCTATAAATGCGAACTTAAAACAAACGTTAAGGTTATTTAATGATTTATTTTTAATTTTAATATTTTAACAATATTATTTATATAACATATTGCAGTAATAACATCGGCATCTGGAATCTTGTTGATTTTTTCACGGCTTCCTTAATGTTACTTGTATCAGGAATGCAATAAGCTTCGTGGAGTAGTAGACTTTACTTAACTTTTGCAAATATTTAAAAACAATAATTAACATTGCAATTTAGGTGAAATTCCAGTGGTAAGTTTCCAATTTATAATTATTACTATGTTAAAACTCTCTAAAAATAATATGTTAAAAGCCTAAAGCAGTAAAATGAATGTCGCGCTTAAGTGGTAAGAAGAGGGAAATTGTTATGTGTGTTACGTTGGGAATACTGAATGTGGTATTTCACACTTACCGCGTATTGGTTCTGTGCGGAAAACAAGCAAACACGCACGACCTCGCACAAAATATAATAAATAATGTAATAACTGAATATTACGGTGTACACTCTTTCCTTTTTCAAATGCAGTTTATTATCCGTATTTGTAAGACAGTGAGAGCGATGCCACGGGCGGTGCTGTAATGTAGTTGCGGAGCCCAGTTCGTACCCTGCGTGTGTTATGCAGTGCAGCATCATCCGTGTAATCGGAGCTTTTACAATTTTGAGCATACCTGGCTCTATTGTTTAGCCTACAGACTAGAGCTGCACGTGTATATTAGCCATCAGCTTTATCAAACGTAAATGTTAAGTCGTCTAACATTTTGACGGCTGGTTAATACTAACACCGAAGCAAGCGCCACTGTCACGTTTGTTTTACCATAACGTTCGTGTTAATTTCAAAATTTCTCATCTTGAGTAATTTTATATGTGCAGAAAGTAGGATTTTGAGGAAAAATATGTCGATTTAGTTTTAGATGGGGAAGTTCAAAACCACTGCTGATCGATTTTCCTATATTGGACGTGCTCGAAACAATTTGTTTTTTAATATTTTTTTTTATTCTTGACGTGTAACGTCAATATTCGACTTAAATTGATAGAAAAAGAGAAAGGATTTGGTAGAATAGAAATTACACAGATGGCATTCGTCTTCAGTTGTCATGGAAATTCTTACATCATATGCGATACAACAATGCGAACGAATCCATCTATATATTATACATGATGAGAGTCCGCATACACAGACAGGAGTTATAAGACAATATGCGGAACTTATGAAACACACTGTATAAGCCTATACAACAAACTTGGAAGACTTTTCAATATTTTGGTAGTAAGTTAGGAGACCAGGACAAATCCTGGTGCCCCCATAAAGTATGTCGTAGTTGTGTTGAAGAGTTGAGAAGTTGGAAAAATGGAAAAAGGAAGTCTTTGCCCTTTGGTATCCCTATTATTTCGAGGGAACCTACAAATCATGGAGACGATTGTTATTTTTGTACAGTTATACTGCTAAAAACAATAAAGATATTCTATATCCTAACATTCCCTCTGCCATTCCGGCCGTACCTCATGGTCCTGATATTCCCGTTCCGCTACCCCCTGAATCAGATACATTGCCATCTGCACCCAGTAACACAAACTGAATCTCCAGTGGATCATACTTATGAACCAGACAATACTGGTGAAGATATATGTTTTAATCAAAGTGAGCTTAATGATTTAGTGAGAGATTTAAATTTTCCTAAAGAATCAGCTGAACTTTTTTATTTATTTTATTGGGTTATTTTACGACGCTGTATCAACATCTAGGTTATTTAGCGTCTGAATGATATGAAGGTGATAATGCCGGTGAAATGAGTCCGGGGTCCAGCACCTAAAGTTACTCAGCATTTGCTCGTATTGGATTGAGGGAAAACCCGGGAAAAACCTCAACCAGGTAACTTGCCCCGACCGGGAATCGAACCCGGGCCACCTGGTTTCGCAGCCAGACGCGCTGACCGTTACTCCACTCAGAACTATTAGGTTCTAGGTTAAAGGAAAAGAAAGTATTGGCTGAAGGTACATATTTTTCATGGTACAGGCATCGTGAGAAGGAACTTGTCCCTTTTTTTGCTGAAGAAGAAAATTTAGTGTATTGCCAAGACATCCTTGCCGTTTTAAAATTTCATAACATAAACTATAATTCCAAAAAGTGGAGATTCTTCATAGATTCTTCTCAGAAAAGTCTTAAAGGTGTTTTGCTTCATAGTGGAAACATTGCGGACTAAAAAGGGACTGCTCTGAACAACATGCGATGAGGTCAAAGGGGAGAAAATCTGAAGTGCAATATTGAGGTAAGGTTATGAAAGTGCTTATAATTATTAATTAATGATTAATTAGTGGCAAATAGCAAATTGTGGTCTAGTTTTTCTCACAAAATTCTTGTTGAAAATAATTTTTATGGCGTTTCATAAAGCTGTAATTTCATTTCTAGTTGTTCATGAATTGTCTGAAAACCTGACGTGATGGGGGGAAAATGGAGATTATTTTCGAATTGAGCAAAAGAAAAATCCGTTTAAAATCGCCTATCAGATTGAAAACAACAGAAAATAATTGAAAAATGAGTTCTATTCAGTCAATACTTAACATAACACAATAAAACATGTTATAATAACATTTACACAGATTTTAAAAACAAATGTTTTCGCCAATTTTGATTGGCATCTTCAGGTCGTGTAGGTCGAATGGAACATGTTATAAAAAGTTAAAAACCAAAGTTACAACTGTAATATCACTTAAAACAGAGAATAGAATATAGCAAAAAGCCTCCACGATGTGTGTAGAATCACTGTGTTGAAAGAGGCGTGTGAGAACCAAGGAAACAGCAAAACTCTTCTGTCATTGCAGATACAGTTTTCAAGATAGATTTGAAGATGCTACGGAGAGGTCGGTCGTGTGGCCGTTATGGAGAGCAGGAATAATCCTGTAAATTGTAAGGATAGAATGAAAGAATATTTAGAAGCATTTAAGTATTATTTAAATCTTCTAAAACAATACTTACAAAAAATGGAAGAACGTCTTGAAATCCATGAGGACGGCGACACGACTGATCTTTACATTAGGTGGTAGCGTATGACGAAAATTGTATACGTTCGTTGCACGACTAGTGGATGAATGACCGTTACTTGCGTGTGATTTTAAACAGCGGGTTATTTGAATTTGGGTATTGTTCGTTAAGGAGCGGGCTATCATTATTATTAGAAAAGGTGGTAATATATAGTTCCTCCGCAGCATTCATATAATTATGATTGTTAATAGTCTTTAAGACCTGAAGGGCTTCTTCTATGCCAGTAAGTTCGTGATTAAGGGAAATGAGATGCGTGGCAAACTTTGATTTATTTATTTATTAACGGAACCAATATGCCTTTGAAATAACAGAAAATAAGTTTTGAAATGCAGAACGGTGTTATTATTATTATTATTATTATTATTATTATTATTATTATTATTATTATTGGAGGATTCATTCTTATTCTTAGCTTATTTTATTCCGTTCATAAGACACATTTAAATCTTACAGCAAAATGTATTTATTTATCCTAATTCCATTTTCCTAATTTCTGCATAGACATTACATCCAATCATAGGGATTTCCATAAATACCCTGTCACTTTTCTTTTTTACCAGTAGTTCAACACAAAACGAAGAGAAACATCGAAATAGCCGGGGGGGGGGGGGGAGACGAAAGTTAAATTGGATCTCCTAAACCGTCCAAATGACATTAAAATCGTCCTGATTTCCTCGCCTTGAGCGAAAACATTCAGAAAGAACCACGAATCCTTCAACGCATTCAGATCACCGATGTTTTTGAGATTCGAAATCAGAATACTAAAGCTAGCAAAGAGAGGGCAATTTGTTACAAGGAAAACACGATGGACACACTGTGTAAAAGCAGTCGACAATCACTTATCGACTTTCCCCCCCCCCCCCCTTTCCATTCTCCTAAGAAAGGAACTGTGTCAGTGACGAAGTCGTGCTGGGCGCTATAAATGGGTATTTGATCTGTTACCAGGGCCATCTGAGCGCAAACAATGGAGAACATTCAAATATTGTCTGTTACTGAAGTCTAGATAAACAAGCGACAATCTGACCGCGCGAACTGGCTACGTGTACCAATACCGGCTTACGTGTTGTTTACAGGCAATGGAAAAACAACTCTATTCGTACCTTCAAGAATCCTGTCATGCCAGTGGCGGCTCTTGGCATGGAAGTAACTGTGTGCCCTTACACGTATTTTATAATCCTTTATCTTTTTGAAATATAATATAATATAATATAATATAATATAATATAATATAATATAATATAATATAATATAATATAATAGATCTAATAATGAACGATTTTCTAGGGCAGTGGTCGGTAAAGATTAATGGGAGTGACGGGTGAAATTTTGGCCATTTTCAGTCAAAAATCGCATTTTTGTTTTCTTGTAAAAATGAGTCAGTAATCTCTTATTTATATACTGAGCAAGTTTCAATGCTCTGAGGCGGTTTTTTACTACTTAATTAACTTACTATTCCCAGAACATGAATTTTACTACCAATCGAAAAGTAATGGGAATAAATTTGAATAAGGAACAAAAAGATGTTTCCTTCCCAGGCAGGATTCGAACCACGAAAGTCTTAGTTACCAGTCTATCGTGCTCTGGAGTGAACAATGCTCCGAAATCAGCTACAAGGGTCGGTCCGGTTTTTTTGCCACTACTTTACAAGAAATCAAGGACGTAACTTGAAAAATGTAGAAAATAGAAATTTCACCCATCATCTCCTTAAGTCATAAAATGCAGCCCGCAATACACAGACAAGGGGAAAGTAGGAGGAGGAGGAAGTGATGGCTAAGGGAAGGGACATCATGGCTTACCCCTCCGCCATTTTTCATATATTTAGGGGGTTGACTCGGAGTCAAGAAATGCCGACCACTGTTCTAGGGGCTTGATAAAAATGATATTACTATAGTCCCATCGCTCTAATTTCCGGCAGCCAATCACGTTGCAGGTCGGCTACATTTAAACGTGCGCGTCTTGTGATTCGCTGATGAAGACGTTATGCAATTCCTAAGGCTCGATAAATACTTAATATAATCGCCCGCCATTTTGGCTCTTTCGTTGGCGTTCGCAGAAAGCACACGAGGACGTTATTTGCTGAATTACAGTGCGTTTGATTTATTATCATAGGAGCTACGACATGATAATGTTTAACGGTGTGGCAAATAGATCCCTCGTCTGGTAGCTAGGCAACGAAAGAACAAAAATTGAGAACGATACTACCTACCTAGACTTTATAGAGCCTTCACTTCCTAAGACGTAAGCAAAGAGGAGGAGTCACGCCGGGAATAACAGTGTCGCGATTATATAAGAAAGTACTCCAAGAAATTTAATCATTAAATTATTTCATAAACTAGCCGTACCCGTGCGCTCCGCTGCACCTGTTAGAAATAAATATAAATTAATTACATAATTAAAATAGGACGTTTGATCCAGGGAACATTCGTGTTTGATAGAAGGATAAATCGTTTAATACGTTACTTAATTTAAATTGTATTTAAATTATTAAAATGGGGTCATTTTGGTCCAGAGACACTCATTTGATGCAATGAAAATTCCTTTACGTTTCTTATTTGTTATTACATGCAACCATAGTTTAATGAATGTACAAAATAGCCTATTAAGTTTTCTGTGTATAAGAAGTTATTTTAATCTTACCTGTCCTCGATTCACTCAGAAGTTACTGTAATAACATTATAGCATTATGTCCATCTAGAGAAACTACACTTTCCAATGTTGAAATAACAATTAATTATACAAATCGGTTAATTTAACATCCGTTATTACTTCATACAAAGACAGAAATATTATCTGTAGGCTATCTTTCATAGCTTTCGATTGTTGCTGTCCAAGGCCCCTTATAGACGAAGTCATTTGTTTTTTAATTCATTACACGGCCTTAGATGGCAGTTATTTTAATTTTAAAACTCATTTATCTCATTAAATATCATTCCTATCAAACTTTTTCAAGGAATAAAACTTATCGCAAATTATATTTAAAGAAACTTTTGTTATGTAACATTTTTCACAAAAATCAATAATAAGCGAGATACTTCGATTTATTTAATTCAGGCCCCCTTATAACCCCCCTTTTAAATAATGTATTTTGAATGCCATATAGCCTAAAATCTAAGTTACAACGAACTTAATTTATATTCCAATTTTCATCGATATCCGTTCAGTCATTATCGCGTGAAAAGGTAACAAACATACAGAGAGACAGACATGTATGTACAGTATGTATGTATTTATTTACACTGCAAGTGGGCAAGCACCCGGTGGCAGTGGTATATACAATATTAACAATACACAATAAAAATTAACAATACACAATAAAAATGATAAGCAATACACAATAAAATCTACAATACACAATACAATTTACAACACATATACAATTTTATACATAATACAATAAGAATACACAATACAATTTAACATAATAATAATAAAACATAAAATAAAATACCTAATTTTACAACACAACCTACATAATTATGTATAGGTCCTACATAAGTTTCAATAGTCTTTCACTTTACTCTCATCTCATTCCCTGTAGTGGCACTATGACGCATTTCACTGACACTTTAGCACACATTTCACTGACACTATAAATTATCACTGATCGAAACTGTTCACTGCACTGTAAAACCATAACTTCACTGACTCACCTCGCTTCACTGATACAACAGTTCAAATAAGTCAAATAATGACACCCTTATGCATATTTATAAACAGAACTACATTTAAACTAAACATTTCTAAGAGTAATCTAAGACCCTCTTACACGCTATTTTTAAATAATTTACAATTCAAACCAAGGAAGTAAACTCGTCAGGCTAGATAAATACATGTCACCTTAAAAAATTAAATGTTGAATGTCACCTTAATTTTAATTTTCACTTTATACACAACTTTTTAAATTATTCTTGAATCTCCTTAAGGAAGGACAGCCCTCAAAGACCGCTGCAGGTAGGTCATTCCAATCATTTATAGTTCTACTTAAAAATGAGAATTTACCTACATCCGTTTTCTGTTTCCTACATTTGATTTTAAAATCATGATCGTTCCTACCATAGTACGTTGGCTTTTCTAACCGAGCCGTTATGTCTACCCATGCTTTCTGACCTAGATGTGCTCTATACAATGAATGTGCTCTATACAAACAAAAATTTCAAAAAAGCGATTTTCGGTTTCAGGGTGGTTAATTATATATGTTAGGACCAATTATTTTTGGAAAATCGAAAATTACCAGAAAAATTTCGGCTACAGATTTATTATTAGTATAGATAACATTATTACAATAATTTCGCAAAAACCTGTTCTTTAAGTGTCTACTCTAAAACGTCGTCTCCTCGACAAACAAAGATGTTGGTGCCGCCACTGCAAAATGGTATCCTCTCCTTGTTAGTATACTGTGTGCAGTAAAAGCAAAAGCTGACACTAAATACAGAATTACAATTATGTGGTCACTCACTGTGACTTACCCGAACTCATGAAGTAGGGTATCCGGAACCTGCCGGATAGAACCCTGTCCCTGAGCGACTGGAGGGTTGAGCCATCGAACGGCAACGCGCCGCATACCAGCACGTACAGCACCACCCCGAGGCTCTGCAACACAACACAACGCATGGGGAAAACTGTCTGAATGTGCGCTCTCTTCTTCAGCCTTGTTTTACCTCATCCACTATTTAGTTACCTCGCATACCTGTACTATGCCCGCATTAATCTATCGTGATAAACGCTATAGTGAGGATCACGTAAGAGCAGTTCCTAAAGGGCTAATTTGGCCGTTTCTTCAGTATTGCCAACTAATACCAGATTGTATTGTATTTATTAACATTCCATGGTATTCATACATGCTTACAGCTAGAATATGGAACAAGTCAAAAAACTTAATACTATTATAAAATCTTAATTTATAGTCACAATCTAGATGAAATATATATACAGACGAGATTTACAATATAGTCTACTAGTACAACACAAAGTTTTAGTATCAATTTTATGAAGTGTTATTGAATGTCATGAATTCACCTACAGAATAGAAGGCGTGAGAAATTAGGTACTTCTTTAATTTGGCCCTAAATAATTTTATATTTTGAGTTTCATTTTTATATCGATAGGGAGGCTATTAAACATTTTTACTGCCATATAACGCACTCCTTTTTGATAGCACGATAGACTTGCCGATGGAGTATGAAAGTCATTTTTTTGACGTGTATTTATGCTATGAACTGTTGAATTAGTTACAAAGTTTTCACGATTACATACGAGGAAGACTATTAATGAAAAGATATACTGACAAGCCATGTGCATTATTTGTAGTTTTTTGAAAATAGTCCTACACGACTCCCTAGATTTCGCACCTACTATTATTCTAATTACTTTTTTTTTGTAATAGAAATATATTGTTACTATCTGTGGAATTTCCCCAGAATATTATTCCAAAACTCATTACCGAGTGGAAGTATGCAAAGTATATTGTTTTTAAGGTATTGATATTTACTATCTTTTGCATAGATCAAATAGCCAAACAAGCTGAATTTAGTTTGGGGGTAATTTATTTAATATGATTTTTCCAATTTAACACATTATCGATTTTTAAGCCAAGAAATTTGGTTGTTGTTGTTTCTAAGAGGGATCTATTGTTAATTATTGCGCTAGAAATTTGCGACGTTGAATTTGGACAGGATTTAAATTGAATTATTTTAGTTTTGTTACAATTTAATACTAATTTATTGACTGAGAACCAGTCACATATTTTGAAGAGAATTTCCTCTGTTGAAGATTGGAATGTGTTGTAGTTATTGGCTGTAATTACTATACTTGTGTCATCTGCAAATAATATGGGATGACCTACATCTTTTATAAGGGGGGCAAGATCATTTATAATCACTAGAAAAAGCAGGGGACCTAATATTGATCCTTGAGGAATTCCATTATTAATAGTTCCCCATGTCGATGTAGATTTCATAGTTGTATTGATTTCAACTTTCTGTTTCCTATCTATAAGATACCACCAGAGGGTAAAAATCACAATGCCATGTAGAATAATAATAATAATAATAATAATAATAATAATAATAATAATAATAATAATAATAATAATAATATAGTAACAACAATAAGTGTTGTCTTGATTATTTATTTATTTACTACATCTCATCTTTATATTAGGTGTTTCCTAAATGGTTCAATAATTTGTGAAATAGTAGGCCTATATTTTCCTTCTGAACTTCTCGCACATTATGTTGCTAATTAGTAGATTAATATGATCTAATATTGAAATGTATTTTGCCTGACAACATGAAATTCATTGCTTTGGAGCGTATTCCGAATCTCAGCGTTGAGCAATCTGATGACATCACGGTGTTCCGAATATCACCGATGACGTCATTGATGCTCCACCGGTGTCGCACCGGTGCCATCAGCTTGCAGAGGTGGTGGCAGTCTCCATCAGCCGCCATCAGTGAATCTGATTGGTTCTTGTATAGGGCGGGAATTAGCAGACGAATGACATCGTGCACTGTTGTGTCATGGCGGTGTGTTCTGCTTTAGTTCTGCTGTATTGTTTGTAATGAGCACAACGTAAAAACAATATGTTAATGGCTTATGAGCGAACATGTCAACGGACCAGTTATTACTACTGGTTCAAGACATAAATTGTTTATGCTCTCTTTTCTTTGAACGAGATGGCAGCACGTAAATTTCGCAAAATTTTGCTAGCGTACCACAGCCAACACTATCTATAAAACACTTATAAGACCTGTACTAGCATATGCTGCTGAGACGTGGTCCCTAACAAAAAAGGACGCTGGAAATTTGGATGCCTTTGAGAGGAAGATACTCCGTAAAATAATTGGCCCAGTATTCGAGAGAGGAAGATGGAGAAGGCGATATGATAATGAGTTGTATTCCATCTATAAAGATCCGCCTATTAGAAGAATAGTAAAAGCAGCAAGATTAAGGTGGGCTGGGCACGTGGCACGGATGAATGACGTAGAAATTTCTAAAAGGATATTAAATGGAAATCCTGGGGGCCAAAGAAGCCGTGGACGACCAAGAATAAGATGGCTGGATGGAGTTGAGGAAGACATATGTAAGATGGGATATAGGAATTGGAAAGCAATTTCGCAGGATCGAGACAACTGGCGGAAAATCGTGGAAGAGGCCAAGGTTCACGATGAGCTGTAGCGCCAAGAAAGAAGAAGAAGACCACAGCCAACAACAACAACAGTCGCCATGACAGCCATCGATCCTTCCAGCAGTTTTGTTCCTATTTCGCTGCAGCGTGACGTCATTGTTGTCCACCGGTCCGGTGAGATTCGGAATACGCTGTTGCCTAAACAGTTTACGATTCACGAGACCTAACATAAAAATGTGTTTTGTTTGATCACGTGAAATGATTAGTACAAACTCAGAAAACCGAATACCACTTTGAAATGAATGCTTAAGAATACTTACTCCTAATAATTTTGCTATTCTAGTTATAATTGCTGTGCCTGTGCGCTTAATTCCTTCTTCATTATCATCTTTCTTCAGCATTACACATATGAACTAAAGATTCCTGAAACGTACTCTGAATGGCACACACTTTCTTTGTTTGAGGTAACTTGTCCCGACCAGGATTTGAATCCGAGCCGCTCGTTTCACGGCCAAGCAGTTTTGTTCCTATTTCGCTGAGCGTGACGTCATTGTTGTCCACCGGTCCGGTGAGATTCGGAATACGCTGTTGCCTAAACAGTTTACGATTCACGAGACCTAACCTAAAAATGTGTTTTGTTTGATCACGTGAAATGATTAGTACAAACTCAGAAAACCGAATGCCACTTTGAAATGAATGCTTAAGAATACTTACTCCTAATAATTTTGCTATTCTAGTTATAATTGCTGTGTCTGTGCGCATAATTACTTCTTCATTATCATCTTTCTTCAGCATTACACATATGAACTAAAGATTCCTGAAACGTACTCTGAATGGCACACACTTTCTTTGTTTGAGGTAACTTGTCCCGACCAGGATTTGAACCCGGGCCGCTCGTTTCACGGCCAAGAAGGCTAACCGTTACGCATAGCTGTGGACAATTGCAGTGTTTATCTTTGTTCCAGGTGCTCTATAACCTATTCTTTACCCCATTGTCCTGTGAAGTATTCTCTGTCTCACTTGCAGAGTTGCTAACTCGTCAAGTGAAATGTCACCAAGTAGTAGTACAAAAATCATCAGAAAATTACCAAAATATAAGGTACCTGGGAGTATTAAGGCCCAGCATGTTATAAGGCCCACTACCTAGTTTTGCCATTAGTTATACACTTTTGCAAAAGAGAGCAACAGCTCTTAAGACCTATTTCTTAGTGAGGTATAAAGAAATTAGATTATCGTTCTTGTTTGTAGCTGACTGGTGACAACAAGTTATATGTGATTTTATCTGCTTTCATTTTAAAATTTTGCAAAATTTAAGTTGATATTTAATCGTTTTACTGTGTGTTGTTAATATAAATTAAATATTGCAGATATCATATTTATGCAGATGACGTTCAATTATTGCGTGTTATTATTCGGTTGAGAAGCTCTTATCATCCAGTCTGCTGTCGAAAAATCTGAAAGTTAGAATTTATAAAACAGTTATATTACCGGTTCTTCTGTATGGTTGTGAAACTTGGACTCTCACTCTGAGAGAGGAACATAGGTTCAAGGTGTTTGAGAATAAGGTGCTAAGGAAAATATTTGGGGCTAAGCGGGATGAAGTTACAGGAGAATGGAGAAAGTTACACAACACAGAACTGCACGCATTGTATTCTTCACCTGACATAATTAGGAACATTAAATCCAGACGTTTGAGATGGGCAGGGCATGTAGCACGTAAGGGCGAATCCAGAAATGCATATAGTGTGTTAGTTGGGAGACCGGAGGGAAAAAGACCTTTAGGGAGGCCGAGACGTAGATGGGAGGATAAAATTAAAATGGATTTGAGGGAGGTGGGGTATGATGATAGAGACTGGATTAATCTTGCACAGGATAGGGACCGCTGGCGGGCTTATGTGAGGGCGGCAATGAACCTTCGGGTTCCTTAAAAGCCATTTGTAAGTAAGTAAGTAAGTAAGTAAGTAAGTAAGTAAGACGTTCAATTATACATTCCCGCCAGTACTGATAGACTAAGTGACTGTATCTATAGACTCAATAAAGATCTCGAATCCGTTTCATCTTGGTCTCAACAATTCGGACTTAACTTAAATACAGATAAATCACAGGCCATCTTATTTTCGAATAAAAGATTAATCCCCGATATTAATAAGCTCAACCTTCCTCCTGTGACTCTGAATGAAGCGATCATTCCATTCAGTTCAACCATAACGAATACAAAGAAGAAGTGTGCGCACTCCTATCTGTTCAGCATTGTCGACGGTGACCAAGAGAATTAGTGGCGCTGCGATCGGTATTGCTCAGTTGGAAGCGAATATCCATAAAAGAAGCAGTAGAGTTTTCGTTCATTTCATTTGCTTTTTTAATGTAATTAAGTGCGTTAAATACTTTAAGTGCCAATACACTAATCTGCAATTATTCGTACACGAGTGACAAGTGAGTAGCTCTCATGATTTATTTATTAAAGGACGAGATTATTATGTTTTTGTCGTGTTATATTTGAAGCAATGCCTTCGTGTTTTGTTCCGGGTTGTAGGGCGTGCGTGTTTCATTTGCTTATGCAAACAGAACAGACAATAAAATAAAAATTGAGCGATGGAATGTGGAGCGACATATTTCACGAGTGCATAGCCAGTATTACCTCAATTGTAATTCAGCCACCGGGAACAGGATGCTGCTTGGATCATGCCATGGATATCATACCGAAACTAATTTTTCACTATATGAAATGTCGGTTCTTCTTCCGGACGAAACAAATCCGACGAGAACTCCAAGCTCCGAGAGCCGCCAAATCATCTCGTAAATTCTCCAAAGTGTCGGACAAGTAACTGTTGGTGAGTAAATATTGCATGCCTACAAGCAGCCCTAAGTTAAGTTCTACATATTAAACTATTATTTGTTTTACAGTGTGATGTATATGAATGTGTTTTTCTTTCAAATAGTCTTAATGTTGTAAGTACAATGCCAGTTACGTACGTACAGTATATGGAGCGAAAGGTAAACAGTGCAACTTACGTTAAATGTATTTACGTACTTACACACAGAACAGACTGAGCGAACTCTGCACTAGCGCCGCGTAGTATTGGCTGTTTGAATTAACAGAGTGCGACCACTACTTCTTTCTATTCGTTATGGTTCAACTGTAAAAAACCTGGGAGTTCATTTTGAATCTAACCTTACCTGGGACACGCATATCAAACACACATGCAAGAAAGTATTTTCCATTCTTCACTCATTAAAAAGATTGTACCACTGTTCAGCTAAATTAAAGCAGACGCTTGTACAGACTCTTATTATGCCTCATTTCGATTATTGTGACGCTTTATTCAGTGATCTCGGGGTGGATTTATCCCAGAAACTGCAACGTGTTCATAATGCGTGTGTTCGTTTCATTTGTAATGTCCGCTACTACGACCACATTTCGCCTTCTTTCGATAAATTATTGTGGCTCAGGTTGAATGAGAGGAGAAAGTTACATTCTCTTTCTCTCTTATACCGAATTTTGCACACCTCTACTCCCTCTTATTTATCTGTCCGATTCCACAGTCTTTCTCGGTATCATAACTTAAATACTCGGTCACAATATGATAACACGCTAGAAATACCACTCCACACATCATCTCCTTATTCTTCATCTTTCACTGTTGCTACTTCTCGTCACTGGAATTCTCTGCCGCCTGAAGTCAAGGGCTGCCGAACTTTAATTTCCTTTAAATGTAAATTAGAAAAATATCTTATGATGAGTTGCCAGACCTAACGTGTTGCAAATGTGTTCCACTGTATTTATTTTTATTTTTATTTTTTTTGTTTCTTATTTTATTATCTAAATCGTGTTTATTTATCACTTAATGCCAATATGTATTCCACTGTGTTGTTTTTTATTATTAATCTATTTTTGTGTACATTTTATTCAAGTGTCGGTTTCTGATTTAATTATGTAAATCCTATTTAATTGTAATCTAATACTAATACGTATAGGCCTACTAATGTGTTTATTTTTATTTCTACTGTGTACTTTTTTTTTATTGAATTATTTATCGGCTTCTGTTTTTATGTGATTCGTATTTGATTCTAACAAATTAATATGTATTTCACTATGTTTATTTTTATTTTATGAGGTAAATTTTATGTAATTACCTCTTTTGATCTCATTATGTATCAGTATGTAATTACTTAATTCTGATCTAGTTTTATGTTCAACTGTGTAAGCAAGTTTTAATCCTGGTTGAGTGTAAGAGAAGGCCTTAAGGCCTTAACTCTGCCAGGTTAAATAAAGCCATTATTATTATTATTATTATTATTATTATTATTATTATTATTATTATTATATTAAATTCACGTTATTGTGTAAACATTAAGAAGTTTGGGGCTACTGTGAAACTTTCGCTAATGAGCAGGGAACGGATTTATATGGACTAAAAATATATGAAATATGTAAATATATATGTAGTTATTTTTACCAAAATATGGAATTAAATATGGATTTTTACCAAAATATGGAATTAAATATGGACTTAAAATTATAAAAAAATGACTATGTACGTTAAATATTGGTACATTTTAATCAAACTAAACAAAAAATATAATGGACGTACCTTATCTTCCAATGTAGTTTCAACAAAACACAATTTTTATTGTCTGTTACCATAACAATAGGTTACAAACATTTCTTTCAAGTGCTGAAAAGTGAATCTTCTTCTATTGTCTCTGAGGATAGATTTATACTGACTAAAAGAGCGTTCGACGTCACAAGAAGTAACTGGTACATAATTCAATTTCACAATGTCTGCTGGGGATAAGTCCAAGTTAATCTTCACTGTTGATTCACCACTCATCACAGCAACAACCTTTTGTAGTTCTTCATATCCAGGGTTTTTTGAAAGTACAGTGTCCACCTTAGCTCTTACTGCATCTGCAACTTTACCTCTACCACGATTCAGTTGTTCCACAGTACTATTTATAATTTCAAAACTTTCAGATAGTGAAAGGTGCCTATTTTGGAGACTTTTGAGCGTTTTTATGATGCATGAAAATGTATGCTGAATGTGAGCTAAGTCATTCTTCACACTTATGTCACAGGTAACTGTTTTCGCAGTATCAATTGAGACTGCATCTTCAGAGTCCAATGCAAGGAGAACATTGTTAATAGAGTCTATATGTTCGGCATAATATTCAACTGCTTCTAGCCATGTACCCCATCTAGTTAAAATTGGCTTTGGTGGCAATGGAATTTCAGGGTACATTTCTTTCAACACGTTAACTCTACTGGGAGCTTTGAGAAATACTTTTTTCACTGATGAAATCAACAAATCTACTTTAGGGAAATTGTCTCTGACCACTTCTGCCACACGATGAAATGCATGCGCCACACAAGTAAAATGAGTCAATTTAGGATATACAACAGATAATGCTTGTCCAGCTTTGACCATATAAGGGGCAGCATCGCTAATAAAGAATAACACATTATCGTACATAATACCCTTTGGCCACAGGATACCCATAGCTTCGTTGAACAGTTTAACTATAGTTTTGTTATTGCACTTTTCTAGAACATCACAATGTAAAAGAATTCGTTCAGAATATTGTTCACTTAACAAACCGATAACTACATTACCAACAAGTCTACCTTCTTTGTCGGGAGTCTCATCAATGGAAACCCAAATTGAACTATCTTTAATTTCATCTCTTATCTTCTGTATTGTCTCATCGTAGATGGATGGAGCATACGTCTTCCTAAGTGTTGACTCATCCGGGATTGTATGTTGAGTATATTTTTCAAGGAATTCCCTGAAGACCTTATTCTTTAGTTTGTAGAGAGGAATATCAGCAGAGATGAGAGAACGGCACAGGTCGATGTTAAACTCAGATCTTACATTCGATGTTGTTGGTTGTGTTAAAAACAATTGTCTCTGCTTGGAATTTAGTTGTTTGTTGGCCTGATGTTTACTAGTTGTAATGTGTTGTTGCACCAGGAACTTTTGTGTAGATGATACTGCACACTGACACAAATTACAAAATAATATTTTATTGTCAGTTGATAAACCATCTTCTTTAAATTCTGAAATGTAACTTGTTAGTTTTGATTTTAAATTGACTGAATGACGTACTTTTGGCATATTTACCGTCTTTATAGTATGATTTACAAAACTGAACCTATGTGTACTCTGACTGGCATTTAACTGTTGAGCTGCACAACTGAAGTCTGTTAAAAATTTTAAATTAAATTAATACAGTTTTGTAACTTACTTTCCCATTGTTGATAGGACTGCTAATTTTCAAATAACTCTGATGTTAAAGGGATTACTGAACATGTGTTTAAATCTCTATTGTTGAAATGTATTTTTAAAAGTTAATGGAATTTTGTTTTGTTTTATTGTTAAACCTAATATAATATGGACTGTTTTATATGAAATATGGAAAATATATGGAAATTAACGAAAATATGTACTAAACTCTAAAATATGGAAAAATATGGAAAATAAAAGTAGGATTTTTCAACCCTACACATTGTGAAACATAAAGATAATGCAAAATATAAATTATATTAGCTTTATAAGTAAATATGTATTTACATATAAATCCTTTCCCTGCTAATGAGCATATAAGCACTCCATAAATTAAAATTGGCGCGAAGTAACAGAGCAGGAAATAAGGCCCATGAAATAAATACGTGGAAACGCCCACAAGTTCATAGAAGTCCCTGAACTATGAAGTTCAAACTCTGAAGCACAATCTTTTTTGCAAGAAATAAAACAAACGAAAGACTGACAATTCCTAATGCAGAAAGAGCATGGGATGAACCATCAACTTCAGGATTTGTAAACATCCAGGGGACGCGGATATGTTCTGTCTGCGAAGAGAATTGTTGTAGATATACATGTGTGTGTTTTTCTTGTGAATGTTGGGTGCACGATGAATATGTAGGTCTCTCTCTGGGGAAAAAACTGAAGACTTTGTATGCCCAAATTGTGTCCAATACTTGTATTCTTTATTGCAGACCTTATTATCTGTCACAGCAGGATATAAGGCCCAGTGACATGATGTTAATTTTCATTGCTCACAGCATTTATGTGTCTGTTTGAATATTATTTTATTTGAAGTAAAATATTATAAGATAACTATAAAAGTAAGCTATGCCACTATTTAAAAATTACTAATCGTCTCCATTTCAAAGAAAGAACGTTTTATTCCTTAGGTGGGCCTTATTACCAGTGGCGTAGCGTCAATGTAAGCTAAAAAGCTCAGCTTCCCCAGTTAATAATAATTTCATAATAAACCTGCAGTTTATGGACAAAATTATTTATTAATTTTAATAGAATTTATATTTACGCGTTAAATATTGTGATGCGGCAGCTCAGGATGATTTGTGATGCAGCAGCAAACAAGAAGCCTGCACACACCAGTTTCCAAGCAGACCGGTTTCTTCTGTGTAATCCACCCAGCAGATTTTCCATCCCTTTCTAACTAAACTACCCTAGTCGCAAGGCTCGCAAAGAAGCTAGCTTTAACATTTAAAATAAGTAGTTTCCGAGTTATCCCTTTTCGTCAGTTGTGTTCAGTTGAAGTGTTAGTGTGCATTGTGGCTAATATAATAAATAATGAGCGAAATAACAGTTCCTGACACTAATTTACTTGAATTTTTTAGGACAATTGTATTATCAAGACTGACTTACGAACAAAAGTGTGATTTAAAAAACAAATGACCGACTCCCTTGCTGTCAATGAAGGACACAACCAAAAGACAGACGCATACTTACGTAATGATACTAATATTGTGATTTCTCTAAGTATGACAGGGAGTGAGCTAATGTTATACGTATACGTGTCTATTTGTTAGAGATATGTGTAAACCGTGAAATCGTATTTTATTACGTATCATTTGAGGTCATGCCTTATTGGTGTTACTTACGATGTTCCAACCAATCTTCGACTGCTGACTTGAAATTGACTACTATTTATTTTAAGACTGTATTTTTGTAATACATTTTCTCATATTGCATGAAAGACAACTTGAGTTAGCTTCCCCTGCTCAAAATTTCATGCTACGCCACTGCTTATTACCCCCGGTTACCTTATATTTAATCAATTTTACTCATATGGGAGCATTTGTGTTAAAATACAAATAAAAGATGCGTCCCATTATTCAGAAATTATAATCCTAGCTTAAGGCTTAAAACATTTCCTCTTCTCCTTCCTCTTCAAAGACCACATAGTCCTCTAGAAGTTGACGCTGCGAGCGTATATGACTGAAGGGTAAAATAAAAATTTGTGTAACGACATCTTCTGGTAAACTGTGGTTATGGCAGCATTTGTTGACTTTTTACAAGTCCAATTTAATACACATAATAGCATTAAGTGTTTCAATTTCCATTACATTTCGCAGCTTAGATTTGGTCAAATTCACTACACTGAACACGCCTTCAACATCGGCATGTGAGTATGGAAGAGTTAGAAATGATGAAGCCAGTGTAGCTAGCTCAAAGAGATTTTCACTAACAGTAACACAACTCCACATTGCACTTATCTTATAAAGGATCGTAAAAATAAAAAAAAATAAAATAAAAAGGCTTTTGCATAAGGAAAAGTTCCGGCAACTAATGAACAAAATGATCTACTAATGAAACAGAACAAAGATGCGCCGACTTCTTCCTACTTCCTGTTTCCTCATGACATTCTGTGAATTGGAGTCATGCAATCACTGTAATGATGGAGAGGGGAACCCCCACGTCGAGATGTTACAAATTATTTTGAGAAGCTAAGTGATGCCAACCTTTTCCCAATAAATTAAGATTCAAGGTTAATTAAATTCAAAACCAGAATAAATCAAATATTAATTTTGTACATCCATAACTCCAGATTTACCACTAGATTTCCTTTAAAAACACCAGAATTTCGACATGTCCCTAAATGACATTTTTTCGAACCAAATGGCTTCCCAAAAACACCAGATATGGTGACAAAATCACAAAATTAATTATACAGGGACATCATTTTACTTTTGCTAACATTTTTAATATTAACCTGGCTATACCTTTGAATCAACGCCGTTTGCTACCCCCTTCCAAGACTGGAGTTTGATGATACTGGCGTAATATACAAACAAATCACTTTACTAGGTATAGGAGGGAAGAAAAGTAGTTCATCCATTTACGTAAAGTAGGAAATATCGCGATTTTGAGTTTGATTATTTTCATTACGTTTTTGTTTAATCAAAATACAGTACAGTATTAACAATGAATGTTTTTACTCACGAACTGAGCTGTCCATGTGGACGTATTCATTATGCAGTGTATAATATACTGTCTACAGCACATTAGCGTACGATATAGAGAATGAAGTTAAATTGAAAAATAATCATAGTATGGATATTTAAACACATTTTTGAAAATGGTGGCCTTTCATTTCGATACAGGCTTCAGTTCTAATATGCATATTATCGCACAATAGACTATTGTACCTAATTCCAATTACCAGTTTCGTCATTCGTACTAGTAACTCGTGTTGAAATAATTCTGTACCTACTCTGCAAAAGAGTACCTTACGTACTGTAAATTCAATCTTCACTTCTGCCCGATCCGAAAAGATAAAATTACTCAGACATGCTATTTACTGTCCGTCCAAGTGGTTATGTCGTAGGGTCGTAGAAAGGGAGGAAATCACGTGACAGTTAATTACTTAAAGAGGCCCTTTTATTTAAGTTATTTAAAAAAATTGTATAATATTACGTAGACGTCCAATTCCTAACAGAAATTAATGTTCTCAGAAAAGAGCTAAGACAGCCCAGCCACTAGCTGGCGAATAAAAGCTGGTGGGGGGAAACCGGGATACGACGTAGGCAAATGAACGACAGTACTGTGCGAAAATGATTCAATATTGAAAGTTCTTTCGTCACTGGAAAACGCGAACATATTTTTGGAACGTACTCTTTAGTATGACCGTAAGGCTACTATGACTGTATATGCGGTCTTGGATGTGTGTGGAGGACGGTTGAACATCATTAGTAGAAGGGTTGGGAGTGAAGTACATTCAAAAACTAAGATACAATAAAAATTGAAGTAAAAATAAAATGATGTCCCTGTATAATGAGGTAGGCTAATTATGCAATGAATTATGAACAATTACAACGAATATATTGTGTAAAAGATCTCGGTAACTATTAATCACAATTTGACTTTTCATAATCAGATATTTAATATAACAAATAATGCTTTCAAAAACGGGGATGTATTATTAGAAATTCCAAAAATTTACAAAAAATTTCGACTTTGACACTCCTTTTTAACTGTCATTGGAATATGCCTCAGTACTCTGGTCACCCACTTGTAAATTACATAGCAATCAAATTGAAAAAATTAAAAAACGATTCTCAAGATATCTGTATTTTAAAAAATATCATTATTCGGCCCTCTATAACAAAACTTCGTACAACAATCTACTTGCTGAACTTAATTTAATGTCTCTTGCCAGTCGTAGATTACTGGCTGAGGAACTTTTATTGTATAAAATATTCAACGGTCTACTGGATAATAGCGAAATATTATCACAAAACCAGCTTAACGCTAGAACATCATATTTAAGAAATCGTCAATTGTTATATTATAAAAAAAAAAAACCAAACCCTTTAGCACATAAAAATTCACCAGTGTTAAAAATGTGTTCAAAATTCAATTAAATATGTAAAGCATGGAATCTAGATTTCAGCATTTCTTACATGTAAGATAAACATTTCTTATTAATATATTGAAGGAAGTTGTTTTAAATAATATTGCTATCTATTTGTTACTCTGTAAATTGCGATTTATAGCTACTACATCTTTTGGTTATGAGATCTATATTTATCTACCTATTTCTCATTTATTTTTATTTTGTATTTTTCATTTACATCTATATTTGTGTCTTTTATTTAGGTGGTATCTATTTGACTGTTTATTGATTTTTTTTTAATTTTTCATTTGTATTTACACTTGTACATTGCATTTGTGTCTGTTTTATCTCTTTTTTCATGTTATCTCCAATTTTATGTTCTAAACCAGGCCTGCACAAGGTTTGCGCTCTCCGAGCCGGCTGAAAGCTCATGAGCGGAATGCAGATATTAGGTGCGCTCTGTATAAGGGTGGACTGGAAGAAGGGGTGATCTCGTACAAAATGTACACAAAAGGAAGTACTATTACGAGTGCTTATGAAATGAATTCCCGTTCAGTTTTTGCAGAACTATCTTGGACTATTATTAATTAATAAAGAAATATTTAATTTACAGAAATAATAGAAATTCTATACTTACTTACTTACAAATGGCTTTTAAGGAAACCGAAGGTTCATTGCCGCCCTCACATAAGCCCGCCATCGGTCCCTATCCTGTGCAAGATTAATCCAGTCTCTATCATCATACCCCACCTCTCTCAAATCCATTTTAATATTATCCTCCCATCTAAGTCTCGGCCTCCCTAAAGGTATTTTTCCCTCCGGTCTCCCAACTAACACTCTATATGCATTTCTGGATTCGCCCATACGTGCTACATGCCCTGCCCATCTCAAACGTCTGGATTTTAAGTTCCTAATTATGTTAGGTGAAGAATACAATGCGTGCAGTTCTGTGTTGTGTAACTTTCTCCATTCTCCTGTAACTTCATCTCTCTTAGCCCCAAATATTTTCCTAAGCACCTTATTCTCAAATACCCTTAACCTATGTTCCTCTCTCAGAGTGAGAGTCCAAGTTTCACAACCATACAGAAGAACCGGTAATATAACTGTTTTATAAATTCTAACTTTCAGATTTTTGGACAGCAGACTGGATGATAAGAGCTTCTCAACCGAATAATAACACGCATTTCCCATATTTATTCTGCGTTTAATTTTCTCCCGAGTGTCATTTATATTTGTTACTGTTGCTCCAAGATATTTGAATTTTTCCACCTCTTCGAAGGATAAATTTCCAATTTTTATATTTCCATTTCGTACAATATTCTGGTCACGAGGCATAATCATATACTTTGTCTTTTCGGGATTTACTTCCAAACCGATCGCTTTACTTGCTTCAAGTAAAATTTCCGTGTTTTCCCTAATCGTTTGTGTATTTTCTCCTAACATATTCACAATAGAAATTCTATAGCTACTTAAATGTACAATATCATTTTGTTATATTTTTATTTGTCTGTACATTAAAATGAGGTTTTATGCTGTTGGCAGCTGAAAGGAACAGTAGCCTACTGATCGTAATGAAACATCAGTTACAGATGTTCGATGTCTGCCTTTATTAAAGTTGATTATAGAAGACAGTTGCTCACAAATGTAAATGTTGAGCCAAACATAGCAATCATTTTCACAGCCAGCCTGTGTAGTCGTGGATATTATTGCTAATGTCTAGTCTTGTAAAACTCAACCAGGCTAGTAGTATTATTCAAACGATCTTTAGCCCTTAGGTCACATTGAAGATCAATAAGTTCGAGCTATAAATCGTTAAATGTTAAATGTTATGTTCCGTCTTTTAGATTTCTCCATACTGTACTGTAGCAGTAGGTAAGCAACGTGAAACAGTTACTGAGAATAGGCCTACACACTGCACTCCACTAGATTATAACTGAGTGGTCGTTTCCCTCTCCTCTACCTATAGCAAGTCTATGTCATTCTGACGTATCTTCCTCTCGTTGAGCACTGTTTGTGCAGGTATGTTCTAAACAATTAATATTTGTATTGTCTATTGTAATTGGGGCTTTGCCCTGTTATAGACATAAATAAATGAATTAAATTGGCAACACTGGTTTATTTTTCTCCGCTGTTTTGCATGTTATTTTAGTCCACCTCGCTCTTTTTCCCTGTAGTATGACTTTGCCGCGCTTCGCTTACGTGCAGATGACTCACCCAGACGTCGATCTCTGGCCCCGTGTACTTCTTGCCTTCGAAGACCTCGGGCGCGGCGTAGGGTGGGGAACCGCACCACGTGGCAAGCTGCTCGCCCGGCGTGTAGTAGTTGCTGAACCCGAAGTCCGCGATTTTGATGTTCATGTGACCGTCCATCAGCAGATTCTCGGCCTGTAACAACAGTGAATGTCAACATCATCTATACTAATAATAAATCTGTAGCCGAAATTTTTCTGGTAATTTTCGATTTTCCAAAAATAATTGGTCCTAAAATATATAATTAACCACCCTGAAACCGAAAATCGCATTTTAGAAAATTTTGTTTGTATGTCTGTCTGTCTGGATGTTTGTTACCTTTTCACGCGATAATGGCTGAACCGATTTATATGAAAATTGGAATATAAATTAAGTTCGTTGTAACTTAGATTTTAGGCTATATGGCATTCAAAATGCTTTATTTAAAAGGGGGGTTATAAGGGGCCTGAATTAAATAAATCGAAATATCTCGCTTATTATTGATTTTTGTGAAAAATGTTACATGACAAAAGTTTCTTTAAAAATGATTTCCGATAAGTTTTATTCTTTACAAAATTTTGATAGGACTGATATTTAATGAGATAAATGAGTTTTAAAATTAAAATAACGCCAACTAAGACGGTGCAATGAATTAAGAACAAATGACTTCGTCTATAAGGGGCCTTGGACAACAACAATCGAAACAGGGGCCTTGGACACAACAATCGAAAGCTATTAAACGTAGTCTACAGAGAATGTTTCTGTGTTTGTATGAAGTAATATCAGAAGCTAAATTAACCGATTTGTATAATTAATTATTATTTCACCATTGGAAAGTGTAGTTTCTCTAAATGGACATAATGCTATAATGTTATTACAGTAGCGTCTGAGTAAATCGAGGACAGGTAAGATTAAAATAGCTTCTTATGCACAGAAAATGTGATAGGCTATTTTGTACATTCGTTTTCTGTATTTCTTAAAATAATATTTATGTACACTCATTTCAATCTCAGAGAATTAACGAACAACGAGAGTGTATTGATTTAGTATGCAGTAATAGTACGTTAGCTTAGCAATCCATTATTTTATAATTCAAATTTTAACTATGCTCAATTGAATCGTGTTAAAATACATAAAATATATATGCAATAAATGCAATGCAAAAAAAAAAAAGGGTAATGAGCGAAGCAGATTATCTTGCGTTGTTGTAAAAGTTGTTCCCTGGATCAAACGTCCTATTTTAATTATGTAATTACTTTATATTTATTTCTAACAGTGCAGCGGAGCGCACGGGTACGGCTAGTAGTGAATAAATTGTGAACACACAAAGACATTATAGAAGAAAACATACTATAAAAATGTATGTATGTATGTATGTATGTATGTATGTATGTATGTATGTATGTAGTGGTAGGGTCATTCCATGCAAAAAAGTATGTTTTTGAACCATGATGTCTCAAAAGTTAAAAATCTTGTAGTAGGTTATTTTATATGTTCTAAATATGAATTTCAAGCAATACTATATTTATATCTTTCATAGTTTGGCAGCAATCAGAATTTAAAATATTGGTTTAACAAAGAACACGGTTTCATTTTATTGATGTAAAGGAAGATGGAAAAGTGATTTCAATGCAATTCGAAAAATGAGAGCCTTGTTTATAAATGCCCTTAAAATGAATATATATATATATATATATATATAAAATTTTTAAATAGTTACCAACCGTAAAATAATTAAAAAGTATACAGAACATACTTAGGCAGGGCAGATCATATTGGGAAGTTTAAATGTAGAAAACAAAGAACGGACGTAGCAAAATTTTCCTTTGTTAACCGCACAATAGTAGACTGGAACAGCTTACCTGCGGCAATCTTTCAGGGTGGTCCTCTTAAAATCAATACATTTAAGGAAAGGTTGAAAAGATTAGACTGAAAATATAATTGTTGGGCAGTGTAATTATCTAAGTTGTCATGTAATTAAGTTGATGTATAATTAAATTAAGGTGATATGCAATGAATTAAGATGATATGTAATTATATTATTTGTAATTAATTAAGGTGATATGTAATTACTTAAATTGGTAATAGTTGGGTGAAATAGAAGTAATTATATCATAAGTTAGGTTTACTTGTAGGTGTTATTATAGCATAGTTTTTATTTATAGTCCTAGGTTTATTGCAGCTATTTATTTATAGTTAGAAATAAATTTAGGTTTATTTTATTTTATTTTTTCTTTTATTACTGTAACTGTAATGGTATTATTGTATTTTATATATCACTGCCACCGGATGTATACCCAATTGTAGTGTTTTAAATACATACATACAACACAAAATGCAATTCATTTTTACACACGAAAAAACACGTGTTTAATTCTTTAGGGTATATTGATTCCACTGTGAAAATGTCAGAATGTTGACTTAAATATCATGCCAGTTTTTAATAAAAATAACTCACCGGAACAAAGGAGCTCAGCAGGTAGGCTCTCCCGTCGTACAGAATGTTGCGCGATCAAGGTCAGGGAGACGGGCGTTTGAGATTACTCATCGTTATGAAGTCTCGCGAACGCTGCGACCGCTACACATAGCAAGCGATTTTCAACCGTCCGAACAAAAATTAATAATTTTATTAATTTAATTATTCACAGGTTTTTTCGAGATAAAGTCATAAAACTTGGGAGATGGATTAGGAATAACATTTCTTTAATACGAATGCAATTCGCATGAATTTAATTTGTTGCATTCGAATATAAAACTATTTATTTTTTTCAGTGAGGTGTTTTTATAAGCATGCCTTAATATTATTCGGATTAGTCTTTAAGGGCCGTATTCATAGACATTTTTAGCGCGGGCTTCCGGTGGATTATCAGCGTTTTTCGTATTCATAAACCAGTGTTAGCGATAGGATATGATTTGAATTCTGTACTAGTAACCAGTGGATAGCCGGGACTAGCTTAGTACGCTCGTAGCGCGTGCTGCGAAATGTCTATGAATAGCACCCTAAGGTATTAATATATGGTTATTCAGGTTTACAATGGCGTCTGTTTAGTTTCGATGTCACTTCATATACGGTGTCTAGAATATTTTAAATGATGGATAACATGTAACTGCCACCCATTTTTCAATCATCCATATGACTAAAATATTAATGATATGGCGGTCATAGTTGACAGTTAAATTTATTTTCATAACAACATTATTATATTAAAAGTCCAAAAAACTTCATGACATCGCAGGCATATTCTTAAAATTTTGTATGGAATGACCCAGTAGTAATTTAGTGAACTGTCCGCAGACAGGTCTGAACCTCACAACTGATACCAACAAGGCATCGCTCATGCGGAAAATAAGCCAGGAGATAATGGGCATACATTGCATACATCGCCGACTTACTTACTTACTGGCTTTTAAGGAACCCGGAGGTTCATTGCCGCCCTCACATAAGCCCGCCACTGGTCCCTATCCTGAGCAAGATTAATCCAGTCTCTATCATCATATCCCACCTCCCTCAAATCCATTTTAATATTATCTTCCCATCTACGTCTCGGCCTCCCCAAAGATCTTTTTTCCCTCCGGGCACCCAACTAACACTCTATATGCATTTCTGGATTCCCTCATGTATCCCACATGCCTTGCCCATCTCAAACGTCTGTATTTAATGTTCCTAATTATGTCAGGTGAAGAATACAATGCGTGCAGTTCTGTGTTGTGTAACTTTCTCCATTCTCCTGTAACTTCATCCCTCTTAGCCCCAAATATTTTCTAAGAACCTTATTCTCAAACACCCTTAACCTATGTTCCTCTCTCAAAGTGAGAGTCCAAGTTTTACAACCATAAAGAACAACCGGTAATGTAACTGTTTTATAAATTCTTACTTTCAGATTTTTTGACAGCAGACTGGATGATAGAAGCTTCTCAACCGAATAATAAGAGGCATTTCCCATATTTATTCTGTGTTTAATTTCCTTCCGAGTGTCATTTGTATTTGTTACTGTTGCTCCCAGGTATTTGAATTGTTCCACCTGTTCAAAGAATAAATTTCCAATTTTTATATTTCCATTTCGTACAATATTCTCGTCACGAGACATAATCATATATTTTGTCTTTTCGGGATTTACTTTCAAACCTATTTCTTCACTTGCTTCAAGTAAAATTCCCGTATTTTCCCTAATCGTTTGTGGATTTTTACATCGCCGACTAGCTAAAAAAATTACCCTATTGTACTAATCAGACTTTAGATGTAATACACAAACGATTATTTTTCTTCCTCTGACACATATCGTCAAGTGAGATGTATTGCCTGATAATAGATGTATATGTAGATACAGAAATAAAACTTTGAGCTCCCTTATTGTACCCATATAAGCGAAACTGTTCGTAGCACCATCCGATTGTCGACGCGGGAGGACCAGGATGTCCAAATTGCTGTTGGAACATTCGGCGAACCGCTACAGCATTGTTACATTGCGTCTATTTGATTATACATCAGCTACGGTTTGTTTGGAAGGTTCGGCCATTTTCTCTAACAATAATGTACACGTTTCCCGATAAATAAGAAATGGAACTGAGATAGCGAAATTCGAAATACTCCTCTTTCAAATGGTAATAATGTCATGCCTGTCTATTCAATGTTAGTGAAAATACTCGTATAGTAGGCCTATTATGCAGATTATTTCATAAAAGGTACAACGCAAGGCAGCAAAATATGTCAAAATGGGGAAGGGACTTGGTGAGGAGATAGTAAAAGATTTAGGGCGGGAACCTCTCAAATTAAGGCGACGAAAAACCAGACTCACCGCATTGTTCAAGGCACAAATGGGACACAAAGCATGGACCGATATCAATGCTAGATTAGCAACACCATCATACTTAGGAAGGGCTGATCATATTAGGAAGTTTAAATGTAGAAAACAAAGAACGGACGTGGCAAAATTTTCCTTTGTTAACCGCACAATAGTAGACTGGAACAGCTTACCTGCGGCAATCTTTCAGGGTGGTCCTCTTAAAAATAAAATCAATACATTTAAGGAAAGGTTGAGAAGATTAGACTGAAAATGTAACTGGAAGTGCAGTGTAATTATTTAAGTTGTGTCATGCAACTAATTGAGTTGATATATAATTAATTACGTTGATATGTCATTAATTAAGATGATATGCAATTTAGCTGATATGTAAATAAATTAGGGTGATATGTCATTAATTAAGATGATATGCAATTTAGTTGATATGTAAATAAATTAGGGTGATATATCATTAATTAAGATGATATGTAATTAAGTTGGTAAGTAATTAATTAAGGTGATATGTAATTATTTAAATTGGTAATAGTTGGGTGAAATAGAAGTATATATAAGTTAGATTTACTTTTTCTTATCGTAGGCGTTATTGTAGAATAGTCTTTATTTATAGTCCTATGTTTATTGCATCTACTATTTATAGATTTACGTTTATCTTAATTTATTTCATTTACGTTTATTTTATTTTATTTCATGGAATTGTAATTATTGTATATTATATATCACTGCCACCGGGTGTATACCCAATTGTAGTGTTAATACATACATACATAATAATTATTAATGTTGTGGGATTTAATCGATTAATCGATCAATTTCTGTTGTAAGATTAATCGATCAAAAATATTTAATCGAATAATCGAGTCGATTAAAATTAATCGGTTGTAGTTGATATTAATTATTATTTTGTTAAGAGAAACTCATACTAAAAATTCCGACAGTATTTCTCTCTCGAAAATTGCTTACTTAAAAGCACAATAGTAGTTATTTTATAACTGTAAACCAGATAGCGTAGGGAAAATCTTTGTACAAACACTTCAGAAAGAGATGGAGATATGAGGACAGTGACCTAGTCTACCTCTATTGAAAGATGAAACACAATGCGAAATACTTAATAAGTTTTATGGTTTTCCAAGAAAACTTCCACCTTTTGTCAGCTCATCTTCCTAGCATATGAAATACATACTTTTCTGGGATTCGTTCCCCTCATCCCTTATAAAATAGCCATGTCTACACTGTATGCAAGTGAGAGCGTAACTACCTTCTTCTCTTTCTAAAATATGGTAATTCGATTACAATAGGGGCCAGTCTTCTGTTTCGACCGCTGTACTTTTGCAGTTGCAGTTTCTGTACTGAGTTTGTATATGAAGGTTGTGTGTTTAGTTTGATAAAGGAAAAAAAAATCAGTTTTCTGTGGTTTGTGAAAAGTGTAAACTCCATTATGTCATATGAGAATTTGAGAGGTAAACTCGGTGAAACATTTGGATTTAAATTGAACGATCATAGAGAAGTGCTTGACAAAAAGAAAGTTTTTTCGTGTTTAGTGTTGCAGGAAACATTGTTACTAAACGTAGAGCGGCACTTAATTCGGAGCATGTGAATGCACTCACTCGTTTAAAATCATGGATGAAGCAGTATTAACTAGGTGAGTCTTCATACTTTTTGTTATTTATGTTTGTCTCAAAAATTCCCGGAGAATTTGACACAATAAATTATAAGTCCCATAATAAATATGTTGGTAAGTAATTAAAATAGTTGTTTTGTAATATAACGATACAATATATACAGATATACAACATTTAAAACTTAATTTTATCACCGAACACAAGTTAAATTTAACAATAATTGTGTATTGCAGTAAGAACATTTTTTAAACTCGATCAAAACTCGATTAGTCTATCGATTAAATTCAAATAGTTAATCGATTAAATATTTTGATCGATCAACAGCACTAATAATTATAGATACAAACTTCAGGGGTGGCCAGAGGGTAACGAAACAAGGCGAACAGTCGTAATAAACACAGGTCCGGAAATCATCTGCAGCCAGAAATTGAATAGGCCTACACCTCGTGCATTTGCAACCGCTAGAACGTTAGGATCTCATGTCTTACATGGTGGCGCGTACCTGTATTTTCTGAAACAATAGCCACACAGCCTATTTGATGATGTGTCTCCTTGGGAAAGGGAGCTGCTGTGGTACACGCATGACGGAGCTCCGGCTGAACGTTCGTGAGTTTTTTTAGCATATGTTTCCACAACAGGTGTATCGGCCGTATCCTTACCAACACCATGGCCTCCCAGGTGCCCCGACTTAAATTCTCTGAATTCTCAGGAGTTTTTTGTTTGGGGATATTTTAAATGTTTTGTGTATTCCAGCCATGTTCAAAACGTTAACGAACTCCGGAAAGGCATTTTCAATGGTTATCAAAGCATTCACGCTAGAGATATTCGAACGTGTACGATTATAGATGAGGAAACGTGCTGATGCCTACCTTATCGTGAACAGTGGTCATATTGAGTACATGTTATCATTTATACTGTTGATACATAAAACTCTATAGTTTACCTATGTTTCGAAGAGCTTTTTGTCTTGTTTATTTTCCTCTGCTCATTTCTGCAGTCAGCTTGTACCTATAGGGGAGACTGTTGTACATTTAGCATAGTGTACCTTTGAACATTTTTTTTTTGCTGCTATCTAGAGGACTCAAACTGAAGGAGATTTTAGAGAAAGCCGCTATATAGCTCTGGTCGTAGTTGCAGTTTGATTTTATACAAAGTGTGAGTTTTGTGGACAAAATCATTTTTTTAGTACCAAAAGTAAATAGCCTATTTCGTTCATTGATATAAATGTTTTCTAACACAAAAACAGATTGTATTTGTTAATATCTTTCAAGTACAGTGTGTTCCCTATCATCTGGTGAGTAATAACTTACTATAATTTCCATGATTTATTCGAATCTCTAGTTTTGGGAGCCACATTAGTTTAAAAGTGCACCCTCCTGTACCTTTGAACATAAAACATCTTGTACCATGGAATATGTTCCAAGGTACACGATCTACCGGTTTTTGTTTTTCTTTTATTTTAAGATCATGTCACGAAGTAAGTCTGGAGTTAAGAGGACCCCAATTGATCCGGATGCCTTGAAGAAAGCTGTTGAAGCAGTTATGGCTCCTCCAAGATATAAAATCTCAATCAGAAAAGTCTGCTCTGGTTTATGATGGCAAATACATTTTAAATATGATTGTTAGTTTTTATAGCTATATTTCCACATATAATCTATGTGTTTCAACTTACAAGAGGGTATGTTCCAAGGTACATGAACCTGCTGTACCTTTTAAAACTTTACAGATCCCTTCATTTTATTTTTTCCATCCTTAACATATCTGTAAAACAGGAAAATATATACAGGAAGTTGTAAAGGAATCTTCAATAATTATTTCAAGCATTTTTTCATTTAAAAATGTTCATTTCCCAAAATTAAACAAAAAAATGTGAAAGTGTTTATAGTAGTGCTGTTGATCGATCAAAATATTTAATTGATTAACTACTTATATTTAATCGATAGATTAATAGAGTTTTGATCGAGTTGAAAAAATGTTTTAATATACTGTAATACCAATTATTGTTAAATTTAACTTGTGTTCGGTGATAAGGATAAGTATTAAATGTTGTATATCTGTATATATTGTATCGTTATATTACAAAACAACTATTTTAATTACTTACTAACATATTTATTATGAGGCTTATAATTTAGTGTGTCAATTTCTCCGCGAATTTTTTAGACAAACATAAATAACAAACAGTATGAAGACTCACCTAGTTAATACTGCTTCATCCGTGATTTTAAACATGTGAGTGCATTCACATGCTCCGAATTAAGTGCCGCTCTACGTTTAGTAACAATGTTTCCTGCATCACTAAACACGAAAAACTTATTTTCTGTCAAGCATTTCTCCACGATCGTTCAATTTAAATCCAAACGTTTCACTGAATTTACCTCTCAAATTCTCATATGACATAATGGAGTTTACATTTTCCACAAACCACAGAAAACTGATTTTTTTTTTCTTTATCAATCTAAACACACAATCTTCATATACAAACTCAGTACAGAAACTGCAAACTGCAAAAGTACAGCGGTAGAAACAGAAGACTGGCCCCTATTGTAATCGAATTACCAGATTTTAGAAAGAGAAGAAGGTAGTTATGCTCTCACTTGCACACAGTGTAGACATGGCTATTTTATAAGGGATGAGGGGGACGAATTCCAGAAAAGTATGTATTTCATATGCTAGGAAGATGAGCTGACAAAAGGTGGAAGTTTTCTTGGAAAACCATAAAACTCAATAAGGGTTTCGCATTGTGTTTCAACTTTTAATAGAGGTAGACTAGATCAATCTCATATTTCCATCTCTTTCGAAGTGTTTGTGCAAAGATTTTCCCTGCGCTAGTTCGTTTACAGTTAGAAAATAACAGTAGGGGCCTACTGTTGTCCTTTTAAGTAAGCAATTTCCGAGAGAGAAATAGTACGAGTATCAGTTTGTATTAACAAAATAATAATTAATATCAACTATAAGCGATTAATTTTAATGGACTCGATTATTCGATTAAATATTTTTGATCGATTAATCTTACAACAGAAATTGATCGATTAATCGATTAAATCCCACAACACTAGTTTATAGGTACAAATGTCTCCCCTAATTATGAAACACCCTGTATAATCGTCCAATAATTTGTGGACACAGTGTATTTTTGGAGGAAAATTACTAGCGCTTCACCTAAAAGTAGTTACATTTCATCTAACGGTGCCAGATTCGCTTCATACTGCGTCATTATCATGGCATTACTCTATTCTTCAAAGGAGTACATAAACTAAAGTAGGCGATGATACGAGGTCAGGGAGCAAAGAGGGCCGCTGTTATGCAGGTTGCATATTCATAACTAGTCGGGTGTCGAGGAGAGAGTCACGCCGCGACGGCAATGCAGATTTCCCCGGGGGAAACTAGACCACGAATCAATCATTCAGGTCAGTGGATACAGTGGGTTGTGAGTTCGACAGCCGCTGACGTCAATCAACGCCGCTCGAACGTCACAACCACGATGCGTTATTCAGCAGAGCGTCCGTCTGTCTCCAGCTGGTGACCTTGAGAGGTTCGAACCCTCTGCATCTTCCATATCTGTCAATGTATTCATTTAATTATGCTCTCCTGTCGTTTGGAATTGCATTGTTTTGATGATGAATGTTTTGGAACATGACGTAATCCCTACCTGAAGCTTCTTTTAAACTGTACAGGCTATTCAGTGACGACAAACAATGATTCTAATTGCAATTCCTTATGAATTTCTTTCAAACTGTATGGTAATTCACACACGATAAGATGATGACTATAACAGCAACTACAGGGACATCATTTTATTTTTACTAACATTTATAATATTAACCTGGCTTCACCTTTGGATTAACGGTTGAGAACCGGAAACACCGTTCGCTACCCCCTTCCACGACTGGAGTTCGATGATACTGGCGTAAAATACAAACAAATCACTTTACTAGGTATAGGATGGAAGAAAAGTAGTTCATCCATTTACGTAAAGAGCGAAGAACTATTCACTCTCTCACTTTACTCTTCAATATTCTTCAAACCTCTAACCCTAGCTACTTAGCTTCTCGTTTTCAACATTTGTCCTCATATCACGAAATAGATACTCGCTCACAACACCATATCACACTCTCCATTCCTAAACACAGATCATCCTTCTACTCTTCATCTTTCACGGTCTCTGCAGCTCATCTCTAGAACTCTCTCCCACAACATGTCAGAGACTGTCGGACATTGTCTAGTTTCAAAAATAAATTAAAATTGCACTTTTTAATTCAGATTCCTTTCAGTTATAAGCCGTTTTCTCTGCGATAGTTTTGTAAAAATATAGGCTATATATTTCCTTCCTTCCTTTCCCCTTTTTGTTCTCTTTTTCAGCCGATGAATTTATTATCATAGCCATTTTATTGTGAATTTTATTTAATATTCGTACTTCTTTTCTTTTTTTATTATTATTTTATTACATTCCATTTTGTTATATTCTACCTTACGTTTTCCATATTAACCATTTGTACTAAATGAGTTGCTCTTACTATATTCCAATGTATTTTACTTTCTTTTTTCTATTATGGTTCATCTTCATGTTGTTTAGTGTCGATTTTATTATGCTATTATTATTATTATTATTATTATTATTATTATTATTATTATTATCTTTTTTTTGTAATATGCTAGTATTCTGTTCTTTAACTTTTTGTTAAATTTTAACTGCTTGTATACTTTGTGACCTGGTAGAGTATAAGAGAAGCCCTATGGTCTTAACTCTGCCAGTATAAATAAAGAATTATTATTATTATTATTATTATTATTATTATTATTATTATTATTAATAAACTAGGAAATATCGCGATTTTAAGTTTGATAATTTTCATTAGGTTTTTGTTTAATAAAGATACAGTACTGTATTAACAATAAGTGTTTTTACTCACGAACTGAGCTATCCATTCGGACGTATTCATTATGCAGTGTATAATATACTGTCTACAGCATATTATTGCATAATTTCAAGGGAAACATTATTCTGGGGCCGGGTATCGATCCCGGGACCTTTGGCTGAGCGCACCAACGCTCTACCGACTGAGCTACCCAGGAACTTCACTCGACACCGTCTCAATTTTTCCCTTTATATCCACATACCTCGAGTGGGCTGACAAGACGCCAGAATCCCACATCGAGTGCACACAAACTCTGTGCGACTTGAAATTGTGGTTTTCTGTTAACGTACCTACAGTAACGTACATACGACGGTCATACTAAAAATCATGAGCAATCCTTTGTTATAAACCTTAATTTTTATTTTTTAGACAAATCAGGCACATCATCTTATTCTACAGACTTTTCTGTTACTTTTCAACATAGTCTCTATTTCTTTGCACACATTTTCTCGCCGTTCTTTAAGTTTGAAAATTGCCTTGCTGTAGAAGTCCGTTTCATCTTCCCGAAGACACTGACGCACTGCTTTCCGGATGTCCTCCAGCGTCTCGTAGCGTTGGCCTCGCAGCTGCTCCTTCACAGAACCGAAAAGATGATAGTCGGAGGGTGCCAAGTCGGGACTGTAGGGAGTTGAGGAAGAGTTTCCGACCCAAATGTTCTGATTATCTCCACGGTGACACGATCAGTGTGAGACCACGCGTTATCGTGTTGCAGGATGATTTTCTTTCCAGGACGTTTCTCGCGCAATGCACGACGGAGCTTCAAAACTGTCTGAATATAGCGGACAGCATTTATGGTCTGTCCAGGTTCAAGAAATTCAACCGAAATGCATCCCAGAACTCATCAACTCTTTCCTTGTTGCGTTCCGTGGAGGCAGTTCGAGGGCGACCGCTACGAGACTCATCTTGGATGCTCGTGTTCCCATCTTCGAAATGTTTCACCCATCTCCTAACACTGCTGGCGCCCATGCACACATCTCCGTATGCACGCTGAAGTCTGAGGTGAATTTCAGCAGCAGATTTTTCTTCTTTAACAAGGAATTTAATGACAGCACGCTGTCGAAACGAATCATCGTTGTCGACCATTTTGCAAACATTGCCTGTGGCCACATCAAATACCATAATAATACCGGATAGCTGTATACTAGCAGCATTGGTGTGAGTGCGAAATATCGCGGACCTGACATCTAGCGGAGCGGCGTGGAATTACGTCCACAAATACAAATATTAACACAGGGGGATTCGGACTATTGTTTAAAACGTGAGTTACTAATGTGGAATAATATATGAAACACTTAAGAAATGTTGAATAATATTTAATGTAAAATCATTATCTTATATTAAAGCTGCATATTATGAGAAATATTGCATACTTCATATTACTTTCAGTAATTAATTGTTACATATTTTGTTTTGGTTTAGTGAGACAAAATCAATTAACAATGAATTTACAGTAATGCTTTATATACGCATTGCTGACAACTGCAAAGATAAAATTGGTAGTAATCTGATGCTTGTAATAATTAGTAAAGGCATGTGAACAACAATAAAACTTAATTTGATAAAACCTTAAAATTTCCAATACCGTACATTTTAACTTCTATTCATTTATTAGGTCTAAATAAAACAGCTAATTTGTATTTTTCTATCAACACAAAGACGAAGGAATTAGGCCTACTAAAGAATGTTGTTGACTCACGTTTTATGATCCCTCGGAAATCTAAAGTACGATTTGGAGCAATTTGTAATGCTACAATTGTAGCAATTATAAACAGCACATATACACCCTGACATTTTAACACTAGTACTAATTAATAAAACTATTAACTAGCCCAGCAACAATATACATTGCAGTTGAATAAAGCTTGTATCGCGAGTATCTCCACACCGGCCGCCTAGGTAGCAGCACCAGCGCGCAGAACGTTTAGTTGTCCGGTGTTATTATAGCAAATACCTTACTATAATAATACCGGACAGCTAGCAGTTTTGCGTGCGAATGACGATGGTGCTGCTACCTACCTTCCGGTGTGGAGATACTCGCGAAACAAGCTGTAATCAACTGCAATGTATATTGTTGCTGGGCTAGTTAAGTTTTATTAATTAGTGCTGTGTTAAAATGTCAGGGTGTATATCGTCGGTTTCTTGGTAAAAGTGACCAAGTCACATTCCAAGGCTTCCAAGCATTATGAAAATTTAAGACATAATTTTATATTAAAAACTAATAATATAGCACAATTACCTTAAAAATTACTCATTAGTCATTACTAACATCTAAAGAAGTACAGTTATCTTTGGATGGTCATTAAAACTTTAAATGCTTTTTCCCAACAATTTTTCAATTTGGACTTGGTCACTTTTACCAAGAAACCGACGATATATGCTGTTTATAATTGTGACAATTACAGCATTACAAATTGCTCCAAATCGTACTTTCGATTTCCGAGAGTTCATAAAACGTGAGTCAACAACATTCCTTATTAGGCCTCATGCCTTTGTCTCTATGTTGATAAAACAATAAAAATTAGCTTTTTTATTTAGACCTAATAAATGAATAGAAGTTAAAATATATTGGAAATTTTAAGGTTTTAGCAAATTAACTTTTATTTTGTCTACATGCCTTTACTAATAATTATTACAAGCATCAGAATACTACCATTTTTATTTTTGCAGTTGGCAGCAATGGGTATATAAAGCATTATTGTAAATTCATTCCTAATGTCAGAACTGATTTTGTCTCACTAAAGCAAAGAAAAAATATGTAACAATTAATAATTACGGAAAGTAATATGAAGTATGCAATATTCTCATAATATGCAGCTCTGATATAAGGTAATAATTTTACATTAAATACTATTCAACATTTCTTAAGTGTTTCACATATAATTCCACATTAGTAACTCGCGTTTTAAACAACAGTCCGAATCCCGTTATGTTAATATTTGTATATGTGGACGTAATTCCATCCCTTTCCGCTAGATGTCAGGTCCGCGATATTTCGTACTCACGTCAATGCTGCTAGTATACAGCTGTCCGGTATTATTATAGTAAGGTATTTGGTCACATGATAGAAGTTAATGACGTCACAATATGTCAATACATAATGTAAAGCCTACAAATTATGATCACATGATCGTTTTTGTTATATTCTTCAAATTGAAATTATAACAATGTGTTGCTCTTGACTTTCAGAACGATTCTTTGTATTTGCAAATCTAGCTTTCAGGTTTTCCATGGCACCAGTATTTTTAATAGGACAGTCTGTTTAAACGAAATAAAAAATTATCACTAGCAGTGCCGCAAAATTACACACAGGACTGAAAGCTCTGTATTCGCTATGTATACAAAACTTGTGCGCAATACTCAATGTTTACTATAAATCTATGACATCAGAAGCCATATTAACTAGTGGATGTTGTTAAACATTTTCATAAATAGTATATGGCCTGCTAGATGGCGTCATTTCCGTGTGATGTGCGTAGTAATGACGAAGAGACATAACGTACTAAATCCGTCCTGCCTTAACGTGGCTGCAAGTTATTATGCATGTGTTGACGCCAGGACTTTTAAGGTGCCTTGCCGAAAATATGACTCCCGTAAAGAGGTTCTGTACTGGGATAACCATCGAAAAACTTCTGCTAAAGAGAGCTTCCTGCCAGGCAGTGTTGCCAATTTAGCTTTATTACCGCTAGTTAATCTTGATTTTTTTTAAGTTCACCTAACAGTACAAAATTCTCTTTCCTGTTTAAGGAAAATTATAGAGTTTAAGTTTCTCATTATAGACACAGTATTGTGATACTGGAAAATTGTTTTAACCATACAAATTTATAAAAGTTTAATTAAAATTAGGTTTTCGCTACAAATGCTTATTTTACCAGGCTGGATGCACTCGTACAAATAATTTATCAGCATATCAATGACAGCCTCATAAAATTACTTACAAAAAACACTCCCAAAAATAATATACACTTATGAAAAAAATAAAAAATAAATAAAAAATTATTTGATTAACAATATTTTCACCGTTACAATTACACATATACAGGGTTTTCAAAAATACGGGGCATAATTTCAGGTATGTATTTCCCACATGCAGACAATCAAAATAGTTCATTACAACATGTGTCCGGAAATGCTTTATTTCCGAGTTATGGCCTTCACAACATTGAAATTTACCGGAACGTTTTTCTTTCCGCAGGTCGTTGCCGTCAAAGGAGACATTAAGAGGGCACTCTGACAGTTCATTCCGAGGCGAAGGTTACATTCAGTGTTGTGTAGGCGTTAGACTGTGCGACATGTATTCAAATCAAGAGCTGGCAGAGATACACTTCATGTACGGTAAGGCGGACGGTAATGCTGCGCTGGCTCGTCGTTTGTACCAGGAGAGGTATCCACAGCGACAATGTCCAGATTGGAAGACATTTGTACGTCTCCATTACCGTCTGTGCGAGTATGGAAAATTTAACTCTCCTGGTTTGGGAAGGGGACGACCAAGATCTACAACCCCAGAAGTACAGGAGGAGATTCTGGAGGCTGTGAACATGACTCCTTCTATCAGCACACGAAGGGTAGCGTTGCAAGTCATTGTTCCTCACACGACTGTCTGGAGACTGTTGGAATCCCTTCGGAATCGAATTGTGGCATGTTCTGAGGACATACGCAATACTTCTGGAGTTTGGGATCGTGTTCGCAGACCAATGAGACATTGATGTGAGGTCTGTATTCAAGCAGGAGGTGGACATTTTGAACATCTTCTGTAATGACAACGACCTGCGGAAAGAAAAACGTTCCGGTGAATTTCAATGTTGTGAAGGCCATAACTCGGAAATGAAGCATATCCGGACACATGTTGTAATGAACTATTTTCATTGTCTACATGTGGGAAATACATACCTGAAATTATGCCCCGTATTTTTTAAACATCCTGTATAAAAACTAAATATAAACATTTACATAGAGATAAAAAATTTACAGGAAAAAAAGTTCGTCCAAAGGGCTGGACTCTGGAAGAGTACCCAAAACGCTCATTGCATTTCCGCGTTGAATAGCAAGCAATACTTAAGCGTTGACGCAAATAAGTAGTGCAACGGCGATCACCAGTAATGGAGATCAAAATTTGGCCGACTTGAGATACCAAAACTTTAGCGTCATGACTCCAAGGACCGAAGGTCTCCACAGCAAATGGGACAAAGATATAATTGTCTAAGAGATGAGCATATTTATTGACTTTCTTCTTCTAATTCAGCAGCAGATGCTGCGCGTTTGGAGGTATTCGGTAAGTGAGATGGAGCTAGAGTGTCAACGCAAGTGGAGATCCAAATTAAAGATTTTCCTCTAGACCATGGAAAATATATATATTCCGAGATTTGTTTCGGAAATATAAGTGTGAAGCATCACTAAGACCGAAATGTGATATCATGTATTCTGTCTGTCCCTGTACAGCCAGCGAATAGGGATTATAAAGAATGGACACTTCGCGTCGGTACCTTTGATGTAGCCGAACTGATTTCAATGACCTTCAAGCCAGCTAGAGCGTGAGATTCTGCTTTCTCCCTAGAGTGGGCGCTGACATCACACCAGTTAGCAGTCGATGTTTAAAATGTTATGTTTTATTTAACGACGCTCGCAACTGCAGAGGTTATATCAGCGTCGCCGGATGTGCCGGAAATTTGTCCCGCAGGAGTTCTTTTACATGCCAGTAAATCTACTGACATGAGCCTGTCGCATATCGACCTGGCCCGGGATCGAACCCGCAACCTTGGGCATAGAAGGCCAGCGCTATACCAACTTGCCAACCAAGTCGACTTAGCAGTCGATACAGCGGAAATATAACACATATAATTAATACATCTAGGTACATTATGTACTCAAAATAAATTGGATCCATAAAATAATAAATCCGTCATTAACTGTAATGTCTAGACTCTAGAGTTCCTTTATAATGAGAGTTGAGACGTTGACCCCAACAACAATTAAAATATGTAATGATTTGATACCAGTGAAAAGGGAACAACAAAACTCTTATGAGAAGTAAAACCATATACCTATATTATATTACAGTGAAACCTGTTCAAGACGGAAGTGACATGGTCCTAATTTTTTTTCCGTTGTGGACAGGTTTCCGTATTATTCAGGTGTTACATTAAAATGGAATATTTTATCATTCGTATCCATGAAAAACAACATAACATGCCGCAAATTGCAATCACATTAAATCAGCTTCCTGTCGTTATTCCGTTGGTGAATCATCTTGATTAAAATCTCTTTTTCTGTATAAATTTTATCGTAACTCATTCATCAGTCATTAAACACTGCTAAAGTTTACTAATCTCATTCGGTTTAATGTTTAACACTATATTGTAATAATGTTCAGTATATCACTGCACATTATTAATTACCGTGATTAGACTAGGAGCCATCCATTAGAAGCCTTGAATTCTGGTTTATGTAATTTCTTTCCCAGTTCAATGGCTTGCTTTGCAGAGTAGATCCAGAAATTGGCTTGTTCTTTGAAAGGTCATGAAGAACCCACTTCCACAACAGTTCATCTATTTCCATATAAACAGTTGCTTTCTGGTTTCTTTTATGTCATCAACAGGCTTCGAGACTTCGGACCCGATAGAGCAGTTCAGTGGGAAATCCGCATAACGGCGTACTGAGTATAGAGGTAAAGCGTACAGCGGAAAGGGGTACTGTAGAATGAATGACAACAAATACGCAAAGGAGAACGCTTTGGATTTGAAGGTTCTGACGAATAATTTGGTTTTCATACAAACTGTATGAAACTATTACACGGTTAGAGAAGTCAGAGCAAGAGATGCCAGAAGCCCTCAAATTAATTTAGAAAATGATGCAGAGAATTAATGAGACATCAAATACACAGGTACTGAACGTGTAAAACAGAAGTGGAAATCAATTTTATGTAAAACTAACGGATATGGGACATTGTGTAACATAAACAGCAAATTAGTGCACATAGAGTCACTCGAAAATGAAAGACTGTCTCTTAGAGACTGCAATGATGTTAGGTTTTTTCGTGTTGCTCCTATCACGTCATCCGACGTAGAGGCAGCTTTCTACAGTACAAACTTTGGCAGATATCCGAAAAGATTTACGTTTAAGACACTGAGAATGTATCTTGTAGTAGGTACTGTACATTGCAATTCGGTACTGTAACTTGCACTTCCTAAAGACGACCAATAGGATAAATGAAAAAATTAAAATTGCTACATTTTTATTTCCGCCATTAACACTGTGTATAATTAAATACAAACTAGTAGCTTGTGCAGCAAATGCTGCTGCAAACTAAGTTCGTTAGACGTTCAAATAAAAATTTTTCACATTTATTTTCAATGAAGAATACTTGTCTTTTTGATAGTTATTTGCTTCCATGATAATGAAACATACTCCCTCTGAATGGATTTTTTTAGGCCAAATACTTTTTCTTGAACCTATCCAACTTCAGTTTTTGAGTTTCAACGCGAAAACGCAAGTATCAATGTCAGGACGATAGCAGTAGCTATTTCAGGTCATTGTGGATTGTAGGCAAAAGTTTAAAAAATGTCAGATTTGCTAAGCTTTCGAACAATAGCATTTTCGTATAGCTGCTGCATGTAGAACTTGAAATGTAGAGCATAAAATCATTTTATCCTACTAAGAGATCTTGCTGAAATGGTCTGGAGACTACAAAATTTTCTAGGCCTCTTATTTTATCAGTAAGTAATACCTTTTTATCTTTCCTTACGAACTGTAATTTTTGCGCTCTCTCGAGCCAATACTGAAGACAATGACACATATCAATATCTACACTACACCGCTATTAAGTATATGAAAAAGACCCAACCCCACTGGTTTAATAAGTATAAAGATATTTGATTTTTAATAATAATATTATTATCTTACTTAAGTTTTGTAGTTATATATAGCAGTCACTCAGTAAATTATAGAAATGAAGATCTAAATTAAGATATTCTCTACATTTACTTACATAACCTCAAAACGTTTCACTTTCATATCATCACTATAGCGTCAATATTATGTACAATTAATGAAAAATAGACGCATCATGATATTAACTATAATAATATTTAATTTCTAATGGTAATAATGTCATCAAACCACCTCAAGTTTCGTAGATTTGGATATCCAATACACAGCTGTACTCAGAAAATTATACACTGCAGAATCAATTTTTAATAACAAATTGAATTGAGCTCTAAATATGTCGGCAATCCTGCAGGTCATGGCCTTCGTGTAATAGCTTATTGTTTATTGTAGTGTGTGTTTTATTCTGAAATTCAATCAAGTCGGCCGTGATTGAATAAAATTAGTTCTCAAAACTGACAACAGATGGATTTTGGAAAATAGGAAAATTATGTAGGAAAATTGACATTTCACTGAAAACTACTACTTTTCCGAAAAACTTTGGTTTCCAAGCTTCAAAATGAGGGGCCATTTATTAAAATCCGTTCAGCCGTTTTCCCGTAATTTCCATTACCAGTTCAAATTATATATATATAGATGCTTATAAAAGACAGGCGAATAAATGCTTTTTCACATTCTTTTGACATTATCATTGTGTAATGTATATTTACTTTCAGAATGTACATATGTGTGTTTCCCCATTCTACCGTATTCTACTCTAAATAGCAACGTTGTTACCTCAACACATCTCTGTCTACCTGCAGTGAGTCAACAACCTATAGTGCATGCACAGTAAACTTATTGTATCGGGTCCAAAGTCTCGAAGCCTGGTCATCAATATCGGCCCCAAGGCACTCACTCGTTATGATCTTTATCTTTAAAGTGTCACACCTGAGTTTTCCACAACTGAACTTCAATATTATTTCACATACATTTCGTTTCTAATTTTCCTTTAAGTTGATAACTTTTACTTCGTCACTTAATGTTAATGCCACATTTTACGCAACTTTTTACCAGGAAATCACTACACTTGCGCTCTGTCTAGCTACGACAGTATATGGGTGTGAAGCACTGACAACCTTTAAAGGGACTCGTCTGCCTAGTCAACAGGGTCCAACACACCCTCGTACCCTCTAAAATTTTGCAAAGAAAACTTGTTTTTTTTTTCTTAGTGACCTGCATATCTATATATATAATTTGAACTGGTAATGGAAATTACGGGAAAACGGCTGAACGGATTTTAATAAATGGCCCCTCATTTTGAAGCTTGGAACCCAAAGTTTTTCGGAAAAGTAGTAGTTTTCAGTGAAATGTCAATTTTCCTACATCATTTTCCTATTTTCCAAAATCCATCTGTTGTCAGTTTTGAGAACTAATTTTATCGAATCACGGCCGACTTGATTGAATTTCAGAACAAAGCACACACTACAATAAACAACAGGCTATTACACGAAGGCCATGACCTGCAGGACTGCCGACATATTTAGAGCTCAATTCAATTTGTTATTAAAAACTGATTCATCAGTGTATAATTTTCTGAGTACAGCTGTGTATTGGATATTCAAATCTACGAAACTTGAGATGGCTTGATGACATTATCATTAGAAATTAAATATTATTATAGTTAATATCATGATGCGTCTATTCTTCATTAATTGTACATAATATTGATGCTATATTGATGACATGAAAGTGAAACGTTTTGAGGTTATGTAAGTAAATGTAGAGAATATCTTAATTTAGATCTTCATTTCTATAATTTACTGAGTGGCTGCTATATTAACTACAAAACTTAAGTAAGATAATAATATTGTTATTAAAAATCAAATATTTTTATACTTATTAGCCCAGTGGGGTTGGGTCTTTTTCATATACTTAATGGCGGTGTAGTGTAGATATTGATATGTGTCATTGTCTTCAGTATTGGCTCGACAGAGCGCAAAAAATACAGTTCCTAAGGAAAGATCAAAAAGTATTAAGTACTTATTGATAAAATAAGAGGCCTAGAAAATTTTGTAGTCTCCAGATCATTTCAGCAAGATCTCTTAGTAGGATAAAATGATTTTAAGTTCTACATGCAGTAGCTATACGAAAATGCTATTGTTCGAAAGCTTAGCAAACCTGACATTTTTTTAACTTTCGCCTACAATCCACAATGACCTGAAATAGCTACTGCTATCGTCCTGACATTGATACTTGCGTTTTCGCGTTGAAACTCAAAAACTGAAGTTGGATAGGTTCAAGAGAAAGTATTTGGGCTAAAAAAATCCATTCAGAGGGAGTATGTTTCATTATTATGGAAACAAATAACTATCAAAAAGACAAGTATTCTTCATTGAAAATAAATCTGAAAAATGTTTATTTGAACGTCTATTGAACTTAGTTTGCAGCAGCATTTGCTGCACAAGCCACTAGTTTCGTATATTTCTTGAAATTACACGCTGTTTCAAAATATAGTACAGGCCTACATTAAAGTAGTGGGCCCAAAATATTATTTCCGTTTTGAACAGTAGCAGGCAGTTTCCGTTTCCGCGTTGGACAGTTTCCGTTTTATTCAGGTTCCGATTTGACCAGGTTTCACTGTATATAAAAATATTAAACGAATTTGATACATAATTTTATAATGTAGAAGAAGATAAAAAATTATTATTACAACTAGTTTGTCACTGAGAAATAAGGAAAAGCTGTTAACTTGCATTTATTTGAAGCAAAGCGTTACTGGATTATGCAATAAGGTAGGCGATGTTTGAATCCTGTGTCTCAACTCTATTCTCAATTATTATCTTACCCTATGCTCGATTACACTAACCTCTAGCGCTTGAAAGTAGAACTAAACGCTGGCGCACAGAGAAACAAAACACAGGAAAATTCGCTCAGTGTCCATTCTTTATAATCCCTATTCGCTGGTACAGCGATCTATCGAGAAGAACGTTGCGGGTAAGAACGTTGCTTCATTGTTTCTTGCGTTTGCGTGACCAGGTATCCAGGCTATTGTTATTGTGAGCCGCTTTCCTTTTGTTTTCCATCCTTTCCACGTAAGATATCGTCTAGACGTTATTCTCATGGCCAGCGCAGCATCAAACAGCGTTGTTTTTGTTTACCACGGCCAACTGGAAGCGTCTGATTAACCGCCCTTATTAAAAAGAACAATGCATACCAAATGTCGATGCTACGCTCCCACAGGAAATGTCGTGATGTTCTCAAAAGCAACTGAGGACTCCCATGGATTTATTTTCAGCCGTAACTGGGTTCAATTCATGAAAAATATGACTAAGGGCCGAATTCATAGTCAACACTTATCGTAAGGAAACACTTAAGCAGTTGCTTATAATAATTTCCAATTCATAAATCCCACTGAAGTGAACACTTATTCAAATAAGGTAGCTGGTCAGTTTACTCAAGTGTTTCCTTATATGCATTGTAATCAGCTGATTCGGTATACAATAGATGATGATTATGATTTAATTAAATTTATTGAGTTCTGTAACTAAAATGAAAATGAGTTTCGGCAAGCAAAAGATATATCAGAGATATGGAAAACCCTTTAGAGATGTATAATGATCAACAATTTAAGAGGAGATACCGTTTCGACAAGAACACTGTTGTGAATATTCTGGTGTCTCTCATTTCAATTCACAATACAACCATCAGGCTTACCGATTTCGCCACTGCTGAAAGTACTGGTTGTTTTGAGATTTTATGATACAGAAGCATTTCAGGTAGATTTAAGAGGATTTTTTTTATAAGTATTCACGTCCCAACAAAGTGTTATTTACATTTTTGTTTGTATTCTACCCGAGGAATAAGCTGTTAAAATTTGCGTAATTATATCTCTTTCACTTTGTTTAGCATAAAAACAACTGAAAAATAAATTAAAATGATTTACTTACAGGAATATTTCCGGAGTTTGCATTAAACTCAACTGCAATTTTGTTCCATGTCAATTTCTTCTTTTGGAGAGAACAATTATCAATTTTTTTTTACTTTCGACGATATCTCCATATTTCATAACTATTTATCTTAGCTCACTTCTTTCCTTTCTGTAAAATGCTTTCTGGACATCTTGTATAATTTTTAACTCTATAATATTTACTTCTGTATTTGTGTATGACAATAATGCCGATTTAACAATTTGAAGGCGCTGGAAAACAATTGAATGTAGGAAAGCGCTCACGTCTAGCCATGTTGCCATATTTCTTTCGATGTCAAGGGAATGCTCAGGGCATATGAATGAGTAGCGTCTCTGCAATACGATCTGAAATAAGTGCTAAGGAAACGCCCATTACTTACGTGTTTCCTCATTTTATAAGTGACGACTATGAATTCGACCCATAATCTCACATTTTTCACCAGAAAACTTATTTATCTCGTTTGATTAAGAGTAAAATAAACCAGCAAAATCGTTTCGAAAATGTTACGTAACTCGATAACAGCAGTCCATTTCTGTGACGTCACAGCATATGTTAATCTAACAGTTGTGCCCGAGTTGATCGGTGTCAGTTTTGACAGGTAAATCTGCATTATACCTACACTAATAGAACAAATGGAAGGATTTGTGGAACAGAAATTAGACTTCAGTTGTCATGGAAATACTTACGTCATAACCTACAAATCGTGACTAACGAGAAATACAGGCTACGGCGCGACGTCACATTCTTATTTATGACATGGCCAACATTGAATAAGTTTATATATAAATGCACGTTTAACATGAGTTTAATATAGCAATTCCTTTGTTTTTCAGAACTTCGAACATGTATTGGATTTCATCTCTATGTTAAAATCGGCAGCACTTTGAAGAGAACAACCGCCAGGATCGCTACCCGTCCGCCGTAAACGAACACGAGATGGCACTACAGTCGCTAATGCAATTCAAATGGGAATTATGACGTGACTTCTTATGTAACAACTACTGGGTGTACAGTTCAAAGTGTGTCATGGCTCGCTGTATGCCGTCATGTGGCTAGCCGATGAGCCTAGAAAATTCAATCTTCCTACACTTCCGCAGAGGTGTATAACCTATGAGGCAGAGAAGTTGCCTAGCAAGTACGGCGTTCATTCTGAAGAGTACGTACCGATACGTACGGTAACGCCGGTAGTGGCAGGAATGTGAACTGTTTGGAAATACGTACTGTCGGGATATGGGGAGAGGGTTAAGACGATTACTTACGTATTTGTTGACATTAACTTCGACGGTCAACATGGACACGGAGCATTTGATTTGTGTTGTGGAATGTTACCGTACGCAACCGATGATAACAAATGCCCTGCGTACGACTTGCCGGCGCAAAACACAGTTCGAAAGAGGTTATGGTAGCACACAGACCGTACAGACCGCCATCTGTTGCTACGACGTTCAAGTTATACCGTACACGTTCTCAAGTTCAGATTGAAGAACGCCTTAAATAATAGGCAACTTCTCTGACATATAAGCTGAAACTCGCTTCAAATCGGTGACCCAACAACAGTAACGTAATGACACACTTTGAAATGAACACCCAGTAGATGGCAGTATAGTAAACCTGACAAAAGTTGTTACCGTCAAAGCCTATAAGGCCGCGCTATCTTGGTATATATGATCTAGGATAAATATCAGCGTTTTCTTGGGGGTTCTATGTTTCTCCTTTCAACTGGTTTGTAATGAAGCTGTTTATATGGTATTCCAGGTAGTTCTACTATTCATTCTACGTGTTCTACCCATGTATTATTGTAGTCTTCTGTTTATTGAGATATTTAATTGTAATTTCCTCCGTGTAGCATGGCTATACTTATATAAATAATAGCGCATACAATTATTAATTTGTGCGAAATATAAGGGTCTGGAAAATTTTCGTTATTATGATTATTATTGTTATTATTACTTACAAATGGCTTTTAAGGAACCCGGAGGTTCATTGCAGCTCTCACATAAGCCCACCATTGGCCCCTATCCTGAGCAAGATTAATCCAGTCTCTATCATCATATCCCACCTGCCTCAAATCCATTTTAATATTATCCTCCCATCTACGTCTCGGCCTCCCCAAAGGTATTTTTCCCTCCGACATCCCAACTAACACACTATATGCATTTCTGGTTTCGCCCATACGTGCTACATGCCCTGCCCATCTCAAACGTCTGGATTTTATGTTCCTAATTATGTCAGATAAATAATACAATGCGTGCAGTTCTGCGTTGTGTAACTTTCTCCATTCTCCTGTAACTTCACCCCTCTTTGCCCCAAATATTTTCCTAAGAACCTTATTCTCAAACACCCTTAACCTATGTTCCTCTCTCAAAGTGAGAGTCCAAGTTTCACAGCCATACAGAACAACCGGTAATATAACTGTTTATAAATTCTAACTTTCAGATTTTTTGACAGCGAACTAGATGACAAAAGCTTCTCAACCGAATAATAGCAGGCATTTCCCATATTTATTCTGCGTTTAATTTCCTCCCGAGTGTCATTTAAATTTGTTACTGCTGCTCCCAGGTATTTGAATTTTTCCACTTCTTCAAAGGATAAATTTCCAATTTTTATATTTCCATTTCGTACAATATTCTCGTCACTAGACATAATCATATACTTTGTCTTTTCGGGATTTTATAATAATAATAATAATAATAATAATAATAATAATAATTATTATTATTATTATAAAGGTGCTATCGTGAACACATGAAACTGATTATAAATTTCGTTTACTTATATTTGATGTGCTTCTGATTTTGGAGAAAGCAAATAAACTATTAATTTTGTATACAGGCCAGGTCGTGCCTAATAATAGCCTACAAATGATGGGCTATAATATGTTTGCAAGACTGGCATAACCAAATGTATTAACAAATTCCACTAACACTTGTCATTAAAAATATAAAATAATATAATTTAAAAAAATCAAACCTGCCGGGAATCGAACATACAACCTTAACCCTACACTACCGCACCTCGTTACTCTTGCTGCATTGTAGACTGATCATTATCAAAGAATATACCGGAACAAACATCACAGTATTGCCTTCGAACGCAATGAGTTTAATCGTGTCAACCCGACTTAAAAACTTTACATTTAAACTATACTGTTTTCGCTGTAAGAAAAATCCTAATGTAAACACAAGCACGTTGCTGTCATACCCGTGATTGGCTCCCAGTCGAAACACTCACACGACGCAGAGAAATATAGTTCGTGTTTGGAAACCATAATCTTGTATTATTTGAAAATAAAAAATTAAATTCTAGTTGTTAAATACAATGAAACATGTAACTTCACTCATATGTAAAACGCTATGAAAAAGAAAAACTACTTTTATATTTTGTTATGTACTATGAACGCGGATGAATACGGACAGTAACGCCGCGGTAGTCTGTTCTTGTAAGAGCTGGCGTCACTACGTAAGCACGTGGTACTGTAGTATGGCTTCTGATCCTCGGTGTGTGTGGTTATTAATCATAAGATTGGAAACATTCTCACAAGCGGAAAAACAAATAATCTTAAATGTATATAATAAATTATGTGATAATTTAATTACAGTATAATTATAAAGTAAATGTTTCCTAAGCAAACGAATGCATAGTAGTGAGGTTAGGCCTGCTTGACGAGTAACGGGAAATGTTTAACATGAAACAGAATGTACAACAGTAGGCGGGAACACGTACTGAGAATCTATGGCGCCAAACAGCGGCCAATGAAGCCTCATTTCAGTCACGTGCTATTGTTTACATTAGGATTTTTCTTACAGCGAAAAGATTATAACAAGATCGGCCTATTCTTTTTGAACCCACCTGTACATGCGCCAAATTTGGTCGGGATCTGTTCAAGAATAGACGCTATTGTGGGAGACTATGACGTCAATACATTTCTTGCAGAATAGAAAGAAGTTAAAATGTTGTTAGCTTCTAAGGAACAGAATTAACAAGGATTGCAGAACAATTGCGCAAGAGTTGAAAAACCTCCCGGACGGAATACATTTGACATGCACTGGGTGGATGCTCTTCTACCTGGCTGTCACTGCTCTGACGCAAACACCGCTGGCATTCAGAGGAGCACGTGTCGGCTGCCTGAACATGTAGCACATACTGTATATAGCTAGGCAACGAGCTCTTGTAAACAATCTGGTCTACATAACAAAATTCGCAAAACGACTTTTTATCTCCTTTCATTGCCAAGTTATTTCGTAAGTTCAAGGACTCTGGCAACATTTTTATTTCACTACGATCATCATCATTAGGGCTAGGATTTTGATGAAATTGCATCTTTTTTCTAGTAAGCCATAAACATAGCTGCTTTAGTATTTATATGTTATGTGATAAACTGATGGCCGGTTTTTCCAAGTATGCATCAATGCCATCAAGATGTCTTGCAACGTCACCGCAGTGAGATCTGTCCCTGGCAGAATCTTCAGTACTACCCGTTGTCGCCATCCCGACTGCAGCGAGACTGAAACACTTGGTCACGTACTGGGGTTCTGTAAGAAGGGAGAGCTACTGCGTAACAACAGACACCATCGTGCCCGTCCAGCAATTGCCAACCTGCTAAGAAACAGAGGATGGGAAGTACATGAGGAGATTCATTGTGTGTCTGAAGATGATTCTCATAGAAGAGTCGATATAATTGCCATCAATAGAAGAACCCAGAAAGCGATGGTCTTAGACCCTACGAATTGCTTTGAACGAGACACGAATCAAGCACTGCAGATAAATGATGACAAGCGAGCTAAATATGTACCTTGTCTTCCATACGTCAGTGAAAAATATGGCATTTCACTTTACAACTGGGATGTTACAGGCTTACTATTTGGAGCGAGGGGTTGTTTAACAAAATTTACACGTAATATCCTTAAATCCTTTAAAATTCCCTTTTATGAGGTTCAGAAGATTGTAATGGAAATTCTGAAGGCCTCTCTTCAAATTTTACACTATCATCTATATGTTAACACGTAAATTTTTGTTTTAATGTACAAATCTAATCCATATTTTGCCCGTTTCATTTCCCTTTATCTTTTATGTTTGTTAATTCCGGATCCCAGTGATCAACCTCACTTGAGGACGGATGATTTTAAATCTTAGTAGTAGAAAATTTAACGACTGTTAAACTTTAAACAGTTTATTAATTAATAAAATTGTATGTTTTCAATACCAGTTTGGTTTATCAGATTGTTAACAGTTTGTTAATTTTAAATGTAGGATTTCGGGCAGTTAACTCGTTTAACAGTTAGTTAAATATGGCCGATGTCTCCACAGCTGTTCGAACAGAAGTTGCGAAATTAATATTTTGTGTCTCTCTGTAGGGAATGTTTAGCATATGACTGGTAATATAACATTTAAAAAATACTTTGGACTGTTTAAATACATCAGTGTTATTTTATTTCTTTCGTATTTCGTATCCATAATAGCAATGAGGAAATATAACCTTACTTTGTAATTATTATTCAGCACGTCACCTACAACTTTCATTTGTCAACTGTTTGTTTATGGAGCGTGGCCTACTATAACAGGTTGTCATTTTATGCAAGTTTCATGACTCACTCTATAATATAGAATTTAAAGATTAATTTTAGCCAATCAAAAATTGTCTTACATGTGTAGAATCATTACCAACTGCTGTTGAGCAGATAAAATAGTGCTAACAGACGTTATAGTTAAGTGTTAGTTATCTTAAACAAAATTATGTTCAACAAATGGAAAATACATTAACAAAGCTTTAAAAATAAACAGACTGTTAATTTAACATTCGTTAAGCAAAATTAAACATTACTTGGACAAACTGGCCATGAATGTTTTAAGACATATTTGTTAAGGCATTTTTTTTTTGCATTTTTTGCCTGTTTCAACTCATAAGAGCATCTTTTGTTTTATTCGGACATTTTTAAGGCATTTTCATTTAAATTTGGCCATAAATCCCCATTATTAAAATAAAACAATATTTATTTCCTTTGATATTTGTCTATATATTTTGTCCATTAATACTCTTCTTTTTTTGTTACTTAACGACGCTGTATCAACTACGAGGTTATTTAGCGTCGATGGAATTGGTGATAGCGATATATTTGGCGAGATGAGGCCGAGAATTCGCCATAGGTTACCTGACATTTGTCTTACAGTTGGGAAAAACCTCGGAAAAAAACCAACTAGATAATCAGCCCAAGCGGGAGTCGAACCCGCAACCGAGTGCAACTCCGGATCGGCAGGCAAGCGCCTTAACCGACCAAACTACGCCGGTGGCTAATACCCATTATTTTGTATAATATTTTAATCGTTTTTCTACACACATATTGCCATTTTAACGTAGAACACTTCAACCACCCTTTCAATATAGACTCCTCTATACCTGCTAATTCCGGATAAGAGTGGCCTGCATGGAAATTACATCAGGCAAAATAATTAATTAAAATGTCCCACTTAGAGAAAATATGTAAAATTAAATAAACTTAAATGTTGGTACTAGAATTAATTTAATTACTAGTCTAAATATTAAGTAGTACGAAACCTCTTTTCCTACTAAGCCAGTTATGTAAGAACAATTTTTAGGGCATTTTTAATGGCAATTTTGAAAGATTTTTAGGCCATAAATGCATTGTTTTAGGACATTTTTTCATGATATATAGGTCATTAAAATCCTAGCCCTAATCATCATCATCTTACATTCAAGACTGGAAGGACCATGTGGCATACCTCATTCCACGCTAGTTGATATTTTCAACTGTTGCTTATACAGGGACATCATTTTATTTTTACTTCAATTTTTATTGTACCTGAGTTTTTGAATGTACTTCACTCCCACCCCTTCTACTAATAAAAGTTCAACCGTCCTCCACACAGATCCAAGACCGCATATACAGTCATAGTAGCCTTACGGTCATAGTAAACAGTACGTTCCAAAAATATGTTCGCGTTTTCCAGTGACGAAAGAGCTTTCAATATTGCATCATTTTCCATTTGCCTACGTCGCACCCCGGTTTCCCACACCTGCTTCTATTCGCCTCTCTGTAAATGCTAGTGGAACATTAATTTCTGTTAGGAATTGGACGTCTACATAATATTATATCCACACAATTGTTTAAAATAACTTAAATAAAAGGGCCTCGTTAAGTAATTAACTGTCACGTGATTTCCTCCCGACGCTGTGACGTAACCACTTGGACGGACAGTAGATAGCATGTCTGAGTAATTTTATCTTTTAGGATCGGGCAGAAGTGAAGATTGAATTTACAGTACGTAAGGTACTCTTTTATAGAGCAGGTACAGAATTATTTCAACATGAGTTACTGATACGAAGTACGAACCTGGTAATTGGAATTACGTACAATAGTATATAGTACGATAATATGCACTGAACCCTGTATCGAAATGAACGGCCACCATTTTCAAAAATGTGTTCAAATATCCATATTATGATTATTTTTCAATTTAACTTCATCCTCTATATTGTACGCTAATGTGCTGTAGACAGTATAATATACACTGCATAATGAATACGTCCGCATGGACAGCTCAGTTCGTGAGTAAAAACACTCATTGTTAATACTGTACTGTATTTTGATTAAACAAAAACCTAATGAAAATTACCAAACTCAAAATCGCGATATTTCCTAGTTTATGTAAATGGATGAACTACTTTTCTTCCCTCCTATACCTAGTGAAGTGATTTGTTTGTATATTACGCCAGTATCATCGAACTCCAGCCGTGGAAGGAGGTAGCAAACGGCGTTGGTCCAGAGGTATAGGCAAGTTAATATTAAAAATGTTAGTAAAAATAAAATGATGTCCCTGTACTATTGTAATCTTGTAAGGCTAACAAATCGACGGTACATGCTATGCATATCTAAATTTCCCGCTTCATCCGCGTGATCTGGGGCATCAAGCCTTGTAATAACGATACGGAATGAACGCTGGTTCGAATCCTCATGGAGGAAGAAGTTTAGGTGTAAGATACACGTATTTAGGCCTACAGTACAACCACAGTCTAGTATATACAGTCACGAAGCTCAATACGTAGTAAATATGCATCCATAGATAGTTGCTAACCACTAGGATCGCTACTATCGCCTCATTACAAACAATGCGAAATAGTACCGGCACAGTCTATTGTTCCTAGTACCCTCACAACTCAAGCTTCGTGATAGTACCACAAATAAGTAGGCTGTGTTATACAGGGTGATTCACGAGGATTTACCGTCCCTTAAGGAGCTTATTTCCTAAGACATTCTGAGCAAAAAATGTCATATAAACATTTGTCCTAATCTCAATATTTTCAGAATTACACTAATTTGAAGTTGTTTGTAAAATACCATTATTCTTGAGTTTTAAGGGTAAAAGAATATTACAGATAAAGAATGAACTATTCAGGAGTATCATTTCTTTAATTAGCTAGTATTCTGAAGCCAGCTTCTTCGTACAGATTTTTTTTTTCGATTTTTAACTACAAAATTATATTTTCTTACGCACTTGTCACAACAATTGTTACAAATCACGCCATTCTTGTAAATTCTTTAAGACTGTGCATTAGGACGCGTAATTAAACTGTAAAGAATCAAGTTCCTAAAGTCGTATGATTTCTAACAATTTTTGTGATAAGTCCGTAAGGAAGATGTAATTTTTAGTTAAACATTGGAAAACAAAATCTGTACAAAGCAATTAACAACACATTTTTAGCTTCAGAACACTAGCCAATTAAAGAAATGATACTTCTGAATAGTTCATTCTATATTTGTAATATTCTTTTACCCTTAAAACTATATAATAATGGTATTTTACTAGCAACTTCAAATTATTACTGTAACTCTGAAAATATTGAGATTAGGACACATGTTTACATGAAATTTTTTACTCAGACTGTCTTCGGAAATAAGCTCCGTAAGGGACGGTAAATTCTCGTGAATCACCCTGTGCAATGTAACATTTCGATGGTGTTAAATAGCAACCTCGTACATCAAAGAAAAAAAAATGAACAAAATAAGATTTCACTTGATTTTTATTAAATAAATTTTCCCGAAGCTTCTGCAAACACATCTTAAGTCGAGGCATGGATACAAACTTCACAAGAATAGATTTAAAAACCCTCTTACCTCATACATTTGTTTCTTATCAAGATAATATTAATGCAGCTTAGTTTAGGGATCTAAAATCTAATATTTAGAGTCTAAAAGTCCAGTGATTACGGATAACATTTTCAGGCGAGACAGTCACTTGGCTTTTATAGTTAAAGGGGCATATGGCATTAGTAACTTGGAAGAGGTTAGCGTCGTATCGTACGCCCAGTCACCAACCTCAGCTATCAGATCGTGTCATTGTTTGTACACATCACTCTTAGCACTTATAGAATAAAGGAGCAATAAATAGTCAAGCTACCTATTGCATAAATAAGTAGCAGATGTCATACCTTGAGATCCCTGTGCACCACGCGTCGGTTGTGGCAGTACTCTACAGCGGACAGAATCTGCCAGAACTTCCGACGTGCCGCGCTCTCCGTCATCCGGCCGTACCTGGCGATGTAGTCTGCAAAAGAGCGTAACTCTTGAAACAATACGTAAAGCAATTTCAATCAAGCAAATATGCAGGCTTTGCCTTAAACAGTGGTACTGACCACATACAACAGTGTGCAAAATAATGTGAACAATATACAGGGACATCATTTTATTTTTACTTGCATTTTTATTGTACCTGCATTTCTGAATGTACTTCACTCTCACCCCTTCACTAATGTCCTTGCTCCCGTCAGACACACAAACTTACGGCCGCTGTTGCATTCAGTCTTCAAGCAGTGAAGTAAACACTGCAGTGTATAGTGTGTTTCATAAATATGATTGCGTTTTCTATAGAAGGAAGAACCTATATTAATAATATCGTACCAAAAACTTATATTCAAGAAACGATAAATTCAATTTCAGAGAATATGCTTCAAAATGTTTTTAATAATATGCGTACTGAATTGAAGCCTGCATTGTAATGAACGGCAACCATTTTCAGCAACTTGTTTAAAAATTCAGATTAGCTTTTTTTGAATTGAGGTGGCTAGAAGCAAAGGGATGCTAGTGACATTTGTAATAACATGAGTTAAGTGTATCCAGTGTAAGCAAAAGTATCTAAAATTTTAGTGGCAAAGGGATATTTTAATCGCATCACACATTAAAATTTAAATAAAAATTTCACCGATTTTACGAAAGCTTAAATATTTAAACCCCATTTTCTCAAAAGTAACTTAAGTGCACTTACAGCCCTTTACTTATGACCCCCTCAATTTAAATGCACTCTCTATATTGTATGTTAACATCAATAATTAATATGCTAAATAAAGTAGACATTACATAACGAACATAGCCGCCTGAAAAGTTGAGTTTTTGAAAAAAAAAATGTTACTACTCTACTTTATTTTGATAAATTCCGTAAAAGTGATGATCAAACTGAAAATCGTAATATCGTATTTCCCTACAACATAAATGGATACACTACTTTTCTCTCTTCCTATACCTAGTAAAATGATTTGTTTACATATTGCACTAGTAACATGAAACTCCTGTAATGGAAGGGGGCAACAGTGTTTCCGAGTATAGCCAGGTTAATGTTAAAAATGTTGGTAAAAATAAAGTGATGTCCCTGTACCTTGTTCAAGTTCTGTATGGTTGTGAAACTTGGACTCTAACTTTGAGAGAGGAACAGAGATTAAGGGTGTTTGAGAATAAGGTGGTTAGGAAAATATTTGGGGCTAAAAGAGATGAAGTTACAGCAGAATTGAGAAAGTTACACAACACAGAACTGCACGCATTGTATTCTTCACCTTACATAATTAGGAACATTAGGCTAAATCCAGACGTTTGAAATGGGCAGGGCATGTAGCACGTACGGGCGAATCCAGAAATGCATATAGAGTGTTAGTTGGGAGGCCGAAGGGAAAAAGACCTTTGGAGAGGCCGAGACGTAGATGGGAGGATAATATTAAAATGGATTTGAGGGAGATGGGATATGATGATGGAGACTGGATTAATCTTGCACAGGATAGGAACCGATGGCGAGCTTATGTGAGGGCGGCAATGAACCTGCGGATTCCTTAAAAGTTACTTGTAAGTAAATAAGTATACCCTGTTCAACATCTACTTGGAGGATTTAGTAAAGAACTGTTTTAGAACACGGAAGGAATGGGTAGTAGGAAGAAGAAAAATAAAGTGTATAACGTTTGCTGATGATTATGACGTTGTTAGCAGAAGAGGAAATGATACTAAGGGATATGCTACTGGAGCTAAATGACAGCTGTGAGCAGTATGGGATGAAGATAAGTGCAAGCAAGACGAAGAGCATGGTCATAAGTAAACTTGTGAATTCTAAATGAGGCAGTAGATCAAGTGGACAGCTTCAAATACTTGAGTGTAGGATACTATAAGCAGTAACATGAGTTGCTGTCAGGAAGTCAAAAGGAGGATAGCAATGGCAAAGAAAGCTTTTAATAGAAAAAGGAGCATCTTGTGCGGACCTTTGGAAAAATAACTAAGGAAAAGACTAGTGAAGTGCTTTGTATGAAGCAGAAACATGGACATTACGATGAAGTGAAGAGATGCATTTGAAATGCGGATATGGAGAAGAACGGAATGTGTGAAATTGACAGACAAAATAAGAAAC